>NC_135432.1:37821251-38081251 GCF_051991255.1 Vanacampus margaritifer | reverse complement strand
CTTCAATAGGAGGATCCTGTGTGACGTATTGTGTATGTTTCGCGCGTTGCATCACGGTAAACTGTGTGGCAAGAAAAAACGTGTTTTACATGGAGTTTGATGGTTTTGCACATTTGGAGAAGGATAACGAGAAGCAGATGTTTCATTCTTATTGTGCCATCAATTGTACGGTCTGTCGGGGGCCTGATAAAAAATTTTTTTTAAATCGCATTCCCACTGAAAGGGGCCGCAAAAAATGAAAGAAATGGCTGCAAGCCGGGAAGGTATAACTTGACGATCAAAGCCTGGATTCTGACTGATGCGGACGAGTTTGTGAGGCTCACTTTATTCCCGGTAAGTACTTGTGACTATATATTTGTTATTTGGAGAGGATTTAAAGAATTAATAAATCGAGTTTGTGCATTATAAAATCCGCTTAGTCGTATTGTTTTATGGTCTTATTCGAGTTTTTCAAAGTGCGACCGACAACCACCCTGACTTGTTTCCTCGTCTTGAAATGGGTTTTCCTGGATCGGTAAATGAGAAGGCTAAAGAAAAAGCCGTCCAGCGTTACGAACAGAGGATCAAAAGGAAACAACTATCAGAATTGTGTTATGGATTCCTATAAATGAGACAAAATATATTTTTGTGCCTAGTTTTTCACTTGAGTGTCCACATATTGTTTATCTTATCCGAATAAATATTGCATTCTGCATCTGTGTTTTGATACCTGCTGACCTCACTTGTGTACGCAGTAGCTATAGTTGTAAGTCCTATTCTTACAGCTGCACTGTACTTAAGTCACTGCATTTCCAAAAATAAATAAAGAATAAGGTGTGCTGCTTGTTGACATAATTTCCCCATGGAATTAATGATTGTTGAGTGTGTTGGGGGGATGCTTTTGGAGTGACGTACTTCCACAAACTTAACTGTAATGCGATAGACCCTCCTTCCCTTTGGCACCACAAAGAGCACGTCAATGAAGAATAATTACCCAGCTTTGCACAGGACTTTGTATTAAATAAGAGTAAATGTCCCCGAAGCAGATGTGTGGCCAGAAAACAGGTGAGTCGGACCAAATTTTGTCATCATCCCACGTCTCATATGGGCCTTCAATAGTTTCAGTTTTCTCGCCAATTAAGCTTCTCCGTAAACCACTTCCGCCCTTCGGCTGTTAAAGTGCTTAGCTAGTGGCTATTTCGCCCGCTAACTTTTTTCATATATACTGTGTCTATACAGCCAGCCATGTTTTCTGCCACTCAACCATCGTGCATGTGCTAAAAAAATGTCAACAAAGGATCCTCCTATAAGTTTTCGGACTTTTTTTTGTAATTTTTAAAGCAGAATTTTCAAGGATTTACAAATTTTCCTTTCCTCAAATTTCAAGGATATTTTTGCCATACCAATACACATTTTCACATGACATAGCACAAAATACAACCCCTAAGGTCCCAGGTTAGCCCACTGGGTCCCAGCCCACTAGTGTGAAAATGACAAGATAAAATAAATATGATAAAGAGGGTAATGTAATGCTTAAGTGTGAAAATGAAAAATGAAAATGCAACAGGCTTTAATTTCATCTGATATTTAGGGTTATGTTATACTTGACAAAAAGAATAGTGTTCAAGAATAAATTGTTCAATGTGAAGAGATGAATGAGCGTAAGGCAGGCGTGCCGAAGTCCAATCGTCCAGAGCCCCTATCCAGCCTGTTTTCCATGTTTCTCTCAGCCAACACACCTGATTCATGATCAGGATCATTATCAGGCTTCTGCAAAGCTTGCTGATTAGCTGATTATTGGATTCAGCTGTGTTGAAGAAGGGAGACATGGAAAACAGGCTGGATAGGGGCTCTAAGGACCGGACTTGGGCACCTCTGGCGTAAGGCTACGATCATAGTTTTGAGTAGTTGAATTTTAGTAGTTGGAAAGAATATTACGTTTTAAAAATCTGTGAATAATCGGTTTATTAATCGTGATTTGAATCTCAAATCAAAATAATCGTGATTATTTTTTCCATAATCGTCTAGCCCTAGTTCGAAGCCTCCATGAGGTTTCATCTCGCCATCACTACTACAACTTAGAGAGTGTATCTGGACATGCGGAAACACACTCCCTGTAAGTGGCCAAATTGTGTACAACATGAATAGCGCTCCCAATAAAAGGCACACACAAACAATAGTGTAAATATAGCAGTAAATAAAATCAATTTGGTAACATTTTATATAGATTCTGAATCACAGTAAATAAGAATCTTGATTTTATATGACTCGATTTTTTGGGCACACCACTAATAAATTGTGTGCTTGTCATTTCTCTGCTGTCAGGCTTTTGTGTGTGTGTGTGTGTGTGTGTGTGTGTGTGTGTGTGTGTGTGTGTGTGTGTGTGTGTGTAGCTTGACTGACAGTGGGCAGATCCACCTGAGAGGCACCTGCTGCATGTTAGCAATCACCTGCTTTAAAAGGGCAGCTGAAACAACTCAATGGCATCAGGCTATATGCTTGCTCATTTGACACAGATCCTCAATACCTCGCTTTACCTTGACTTGACTTTTATTCCTCTGATTTTTTGTAAATCAACTTTTGTGGTTTAGTTTTTGTGGTTTAGTTTCCTTGCTCTCCTCGTTTTTAGGTGTGCTTTCTGTTCATTTTTGCCCCTTGTCATTTGTTACGTGTTTTATGTTCACACCTTTCCAATGTTAGTGGTCTTGGGATTTCTGTAAATAAATACATTTTTGTTATCATTTATCAGTGTCTGTGTTTTTGGGATTCGCACACCATACTCTTGACAGTGCAAATTTTGTAAAAGTTACCCTGGTGACTATTAGTACATTATTTTGACATCAAAAGCACATTTCCATTGTTGTTGTTGGTGATTTATAGAGTCAATGTTGTGCATAAAATACACCTTTTAACAAGGAACTAGGTTAAACCAACCCATGTTCTACTGCTAGTAGTGCAACGGATCATCATTGATCCGTGATCCCTACAGATCAGGCCCCACGGTTCGGATCGCACACGATCCGCGGATTAGTTTACGTTCACGTGAAAGCAACATGATCAGTCCACATTCACTATAATAGCACCAGAGAAGGTGATGAAAACCCTTGCAGATCACATAAGTCGCATGCATAGGAGCATTTTGGTAATTTCCCACTGTTGAGTTATGTCAATGATATACAGTGTGTGAAGCAAACAATCAATGGCTCTCTCTCTAGGACTGGACACAGACCGATCACCTGTAGCATTTCTTTATTTCCTCTGTGGTAGCGTTCTTGCCCACTCCCAGCACAGCGTACAGTGATTCTCCTGACGTCGATAGAGCTCTCTGTCGCTGCTGCTCCATCGTCTTTTACCTGTCAGACAGAAGTAAGTTAATAGAGACTTCAAGTTCACACCCCGAGATACCTGTGAATGATAACAAATATAATTTATTTTCAAATTCCCCGCTTTATAGGGACATCCGCAAAGCCAACGACATTTTCTTTTCATTTAATTTCATTTCAAAATTACATCATTTATGCAGTTAAAAAATTGTCAGATAGCACAGCTGAAGAAATTCAGATTGATCATCTTGAAGTAGTGAGTTATATTAAGATTATTATCATTATTTGGTAGCGTCTAAAATGTGTTTTAAGAATGCAGGGCAGTAATTTGGGCTAAAACAATGGAAAAACATTTTTTTAAGGGTTGCATCCATTATTCAGATTGCTTGATCGCTGTATTCCCTATACCATAAATAAATAAACCTTGTTGAGGACAAGCAAGGACAGCTTATAAATTCAGGCGCTACAAAGACATAGAGTGGACCATAATGTACTCACCCCAATCGAGGAATGTATTTGTGCTTTAGTCAGTGCTCAGTCCGTGCATTTTTTCAAGGCTTTGTGTCATTGTGCACTTGCCGAAAGTTGGGCATTGTCATCAACGGGAAGTGATGACTAATGGCAGTTCGCAGCTCCGAGAATACCGTAATGTACTGAAAGTCATCATAATGCCCAAATTGTGCTGAAATTGAGTTAGCAAATTTAATTTAATTTAAGTTTTGGTAACAACACACTATCAATGCACTTGAATCATTAATATTATGGACCTTATAAGGACCACTCGCACTATGACTAGTACGAATGGTTGGTGGTGGTCGGAGAGGCCGCAGGTGCACACTAGCCGCCTCGCTACATGTGTGGCTACATGTGTTTACCGCCACCAGAGTGTGAACATGTGAATGCATGGATAATGTATCAATTGTGAAGCATCGCTGAAAGCTCAGAAAAGCTAAACTGATGCATTATTTTAAATTCATATACCCCCCCCCCCCCCCCAAAAAAAAATTGCAGCATTGACAATCCATTCATATGCAAGTCTGTGCGTGCTGTCCAGTCACGCCAGCAGTGACGTCATGCAGCCGACAAATTCGGCCTTCGGAGGACACAGCCTTGGGAATTTGGACACAAGTACAGTCTGCTAGGCATGCATGCCATTTATTTCTTGGAAGTATAACGGCCACAAGAGGACGCCATAAGTACCATTAACACAGAGCCGTACAGTATGTAGAGAGAGTCTGGCCAACTAAAAAAACGGACGCCATGTTGTTATCCTCGCTCAAACGTGTAGGGCATGAGCCTGCTATAGTTTTGCACGCAGAACACTAGATAACCTTCTTTCACAAACTATAGGTGTACGGTTTCTTTCATATTTTCCCCTTGTTTTTACTTTTTTAGCCTTTGATGTATTTGACAAGCCGATAATATAAGGAATACTGTACACTAAATATATGATACAGGCTATTACTAGTATAATATTGTATATTTTTACTGTACATGGATTTTGATTTTCAACGTTGTGAATGGAAATGTATCAGTGTGTTCATACATAACACGTAATATTTTTAAATAAGAGATCTGATTACATATATTTGCTTTAGATATACAGTTGAAGCCAGAAGTTTAAATAATGTGCAAAAACACATATTTAATTTTTTGTCTCACTGTCTGAAGTCAACTCAGACTAAACCTTTCAGGTCAGTCAGGATCACCAAAATTATTTAATTTGTTTAAATGCCACAATAATGAGAGAGATTATTTATTTCAGATTGTTTTATGATTTTCTTCTCGATCAAAAGTTTACATACATTTCCTTAGTATTGATTACCATTTCCTTTGAACTGCATGAGTTAGGTCAAATGTTTTGGGTAACCTTCCACAAGCTTCTGACAGTACTCTGCGGGAAGCCTGGCCCATTCATCCTGATAAAACTGGTGTAACTGAGTCAGGTTTGTTGGTTGCCTTTTCAGATCTTCACACAGATTTTCACTAAGATTCAGATGAGGGATTTGTGATGGCCACTCCAAGACCTTGACTTTGATATCCTCAAGCCACTTTTTAAATAATTTTGGCAGTATGCTTCGGTTCATCGTCCATTTAGAAGACCCATTTATGCCCATGTCTTAGCTTCCTGGCTGATGTTTTGAGATGTTGCCTTAATATTTCCTTGTAATATTCTTTCTTCATGATGCCGTCTATTTTATGAAGAGCTCTAAACAGCCCCACACCATGAGGCTGACACCTCCATACTTCACATTTGGTATGGTGTTCTCAGGTGTACAAGCTTCTCCCTTTTTCCTCCAGATGTAACGTTGTTCATAATGGGCAAACAGCTTGACTTTATTTAATCAGATCACAGGACGTGTCCAGAAGTTAAGATCAGTGTCTTGGTGTCTTTTTGCAAACTGTTATGTGGCTTTTTGATGTTTCTTTAGGAGTAATGGCTTTATTTTCGGTGAGTGGCTTTTCAGCTCATGTCGGTGCAGGACTTGTTTCACTGTGGATAATGACACTTTCTTACCAGCTTCATCCACCATCTTCACAAGGTCTTTGTCTTTTCTTCTGGGGTTGATTTGCACATTTTGGACCAAAACACATTCATCTCTGGGACATAGAGCCCATCTCCTTCCTGAGTGTTGTGATGGCTTGACATTCAGATGAGGTTTAAATTTGCATATAATTGAACAGATAAACTTGGCACTTACAAGCATCTGGAAATGGCACCTATGGGTGAGCCAGACTTGTGGAACTCCACGATTCTTTCTCTGATTTCCTGGACAATTTCTTTTGATTTTCCCATGATTTTAGACAAGGTTAGCAGAGTGTTGGAGTTGTGGCATCCCCAGTTGTGACATCTATTAACTTGCATGTTGTCATTTAACCTATCTGGAGAATTCATAGCCATGACCTCATCATTTTGGCTTCCCCTTGTTCTTTAAAGACATAGTACTATTTGTGTATGTAAACTATCGACCTAGAATAAAATCATATAAAATTCACTAAGAAATTCTCTCTCTCTCATTATTGTGGCATTTAACCAAATTAAATAATTTTGGTGGTCCTGAATGACCTGAAAAAGGCCAGGTTTAGTCTGATTTGATTTCAGACAGTGACAAATGTAATGTGTTTTTGCACAGTGTTTGTAAACTTCTGGCTTCAACTGTAACAAGCAAGACACTTGATAATAAAGCCAATTTTCAAGGTACCAAGGAATGTTTTATAACAGGTTCTTCTGTAATTTGTTTGTCATAATGAATATCTTCTTCGTTTCCTTTTGGCTTTTCCCTTCAGGGGGCACCACAGCAAATCAGTTGCCTCCATCTAACCTTGTCCTCTGCAACCTCTGCTCTCACACCAACTACCTTCATGTCCTCTTTAAATACATCCATAAACCTCCTTTTTGGTCTTCCTCTAGACCCCCTGCCTGGCATTTGGAAACTCAGCATCCTTCTGCCAATATACTCACTATCTCTCCTCTGGACATGTCCAAACCATCTCAGTCTGGGGCCTAAATGTAAATGTAAACGTGATTTCAGTGTAACTAACAACTAAATGTCATATTTTCTTTTTAATTTTTAGCAATGGCTTTCAATTGTGCATGTACAATATTTAGAATTTTTATTTACAACACAAACTCCTTAACTCATTTCTATATTATGGTCCTGTTTTATCAAGAGTTAAAATCGATAATTTTATTTTAAGTCCATTTACTTTGTACAGGCTTATAATTAAAATCAATTATATTTTTTATTTTTAATGATAACTCTTGATAAAAGGTCGAAGGCTGCATTGTGCAGTCCCACCAAATTGTGTTTTACTTTACTTTGCACAACAATGAAGTGTTATTTGCTTTCGAATCCGCTCATTTGACTTTCACAATTTCCTCCTCTGTGGGTCTCTAGTGAACTGATGCATCATAATACTGCTGCCTAGTTGTTGTGAGCAACGCCATGCTGAGCAACAAGGAATGATTGTAACATGAAAGTGGAAACACCTATTGCAAAACACTACAAAATCCCAGCAGCCGGGGTAACAACATGGCGTCCATATGTCATGTGACCAGCAGTTGACCAATCACAGCGTCACAGCTCTGAAACAGAGTTGGCCAAAAATCTATGGCTATGCGTTAACAGATATCGACAACCCTCAAGCACTCAGAACATTGAAATAAACCCGGTATCTGCCCGATGCCGACACCCACTCGCCCATCACTAAAAAATAATTCTACAGGAGCGCTGAAAATCTTCCTAATATGTGTTTTTTTTCTGCAAGTACACACTTTTTCTTTATTAAGCAATTATGTATGGATGTCTTATACACTTGCAGACAAAGGTTAAACTGTCAAGAATGCAGGTGAAAACATAAATATAAAGGTCAGACCAGTGTGACCCCAAGATTTTTTCCACTAAGCATCATAGTTTCTTTTGAAAGGCTAACCAAATCCAAGTTATTATTACTGTATTTATACTGTCCTTTTGATGTTTCCTGTAATGATAATTGTGTCTGAGTGGGACCAAATCTAAAATGGCCTATCCTATCCAGCACTGTTCCTAAAACGATTGTACCACTAAAGCACAACGCAACTTTGGTTAAGGATTAATGCACGGATGAAATATTAATAATAGAATATCACACACTATGTAAACAGTAATTTGACAACAGCTGATTGGTGACATCATTTTCAGAACTTCTAAAGTGTTTCAGATAGATTAAAAGCGCAACTAAGAATAGTAGCAGGTTTGTGTGATCCACTTGGAAGGCTTATCATTAAATTCTAGCGTTGTACACACACAATAAAGTCAGATATCATAGTTCAAATGGACCCGTCACAGCACAGTCTCATCGAGCCTGCACTCTAGTTTATCTCGAACAAAAAGTCGATAACTGTTCAGAGTTAAGAAGAACTTGGCTGACATTGAAACATAACTTAATGAGTCGTGTCTAGCGGCTCTCAGACGGTCGCTTGGTGTAGGCGAGAAGTAGGAAGGTGCTCTTAAAACCGGATAATCTCCAGCGACTTTATCCGCGTTCTGGTTAGCCCGCTAGCTAGCTAGCTACCTAATCCAAGAACGGCAAACGCCTGCATGTTAGCCTACATGCTACGCAAAGAGGAACTACTCAGTACTCACCGAATAATCACGCGCAACCGTAAAACGTTGTATTCCTTCCTCTTTATTCCCACCGTCTGATCCTAGCGGATGTTCAAATGTCTCTCCTCATCCCAATGAGGATTTCCCCAAATTCGAGCAGCGAGCGGCTTCGTTTACTTAGGCGTCGTGGCCACGGGCAGTTTTCAATCACTCCCAGCTTGTGCGAGCAGAAAACGACCTGCTCGTATTTATCAGAGTCCGGTGGTTGCACCCATGCACTTTACTGTACTGTCAGACATACATGCACTACTAGCTACGCCTGTACTATCGGCCTGGAAGTGGTGGGATAGATTTCAAAACAAAAGCAATTGCGCTCTCAGCCTCAGGAATAAGTGAGATATATTTCAGAATAAGAGTGAGTGAGTGCATCACTTCAACCTATTTGCAATGTGTCACCGACATGAAGACGTTATATGAAAACAGCTCTTTAAGACCGCACTGTTTTTCTATTTTCACCAGATGACTTGAATAGCTGTTTGGGAATAATTTGCTTAACTCGCCATGACACCATTGTATCTATATAATATCAAATGCACATTGCATTTGGTCTCAATTGTAATGAATGGGGGTAATTTTCAAATCAGATTTTTGTCTTAGGAATGTGACAAATACAAAAAAAATAATATTCTACTGTACTCAAGTCTCCATGGCATGATTAATCAATAGAAAAAGTAGGCATGTTCGATACAACTTTTTTTAGACCGATACGATACTCAAATCTTCAGTGCTCACAGATACCAAGTGCCGACACCATTAGTACTTATGACACACAAAATTTCCCCCCAATAATAATGACAGATTTTTTTTAAAGACCTCTATATCCCCAATTATAGCACATTTCCTTAAAATTGCTTGAAATTATTAATGGCAATTATACTCTTTCAATTTGCTCATAAAAGTCATTTTGCATAGAGCACACAATAAAATGAATTTCAAAAAAATAGATAAATAAAATGAAACAAATAATCCAGTACATTTTGTACAACATTTTTCATTTTATTAAATAATAACACCAAGTCGTGGTCCTGTCGTTTATCGTTATTCTGGCTTTAAAGGTGTTTCATTTTGTGGAATAACATTTATAGTGACAATGTTGAAAATGAGTGGGAGCAAGCAACTGTACAGTGGTGAGACGAGTAACACGAGAGGAGGGCCGATTCTTTGCTTTGATTTGCAGCTCGTTGGCAAATAGTGAATACCAATTACCACTCCCAGTTGAGTTTTTTTGTCAACTACATAGCTTAGTCATTCAGTCCGATAGCAAAACGAGAAATAGCATCTACGTTGCAGCATTAAAAACCTTTAATAAATGGATTGAACTCAAAACATTGCAGCAACAAACAGACAGATAATATAACAGTACTCACAGTCGTATATTCCTTATCCTCTGCAAAGAATGACTTATTGTACTGTACTGATGAGCAGAGACATATCAATGGAAAGTACAGTATAGTTAGTCTTGCCTCCTGGTGGCCAAGGTGAAAACTGTTTATTTCTTAAATGAAGGTGTTGCTGTTTTTCCAGAGAAGTCTGTAACGAATTAATGGTATTTCAATGGCAAAAGATGATTTGAAATATGAGTGCTTTAAGTTATGAGCATAGCCACAGAATAAATTAAACTTGTATCTTAAGGCACCACTATTTTACAATAAATAGCAAAAACATTCAACAGATCCTGCCTTATGGCATTTTGTTTGTGGGTAAAGTGACGGTGAGAGGTGAGCTCCAGAGACTCCACTGGCCCAGACCCAGCAGGTCCATAGCGCACACTTGAAACACGTACTCCCTTCCTGGGCTCAGACTCTTCAGCTCCACGCTGGTGCTCTCCAACGGACCCAGCTGCAGGAACCAGAAGGCCGCAATCAGCAAGGTACATTAACAGGAACGCTTAGTAAATGTGGTTTCATTGTGGGGCCGCACGTGCAAATCACACATCCGACTGTACATTGCGAATATATTCCAGATATACATGTAAATCAAAAGTGTTTTTTTTTTTTTGTGTGTGTAATCTTTGGCAAGGTTCTACAAAAAAGTTAAAATTTATCAGCCTGGCGACCCAAAAGCAGGCATCAATTTCAAAGAAGATCCAAAGATTTAAACAATGATAATGATGACCAATGATATTAATGACAATAGATTCTTGTCATTAATATCATTGGTCATCACAACTATTGTCAATAGTTAGGATTGGAATGGAAGTTTAGACTTTGAACGTACACTGACAGACTTGTTTTGGCCCTTGTGGTCCCACTTGTACGTGATCTGGTACTTGAGGGGCACCATATTCAGGTGAGTCCACGTCGGGGGAGCCGACCACTCCAGTAACATGTTCCTGGCGTGGAAGGACGACACCTTGACATCCACAGGTGGGTCCGGTTTCACTGCAAAAATAAGACACAGTTGTGAAATATCTGTGGTGAGCAGGAACCTACATTTGGCTAACCATATATAGTATTACTCGTTTTGCTTTTATTTTGAAGTGAACTTCCACGGCATGTTGCATTGAAGCCTATATCAAAGACTGTTGTGGCAGCTAGCTTGACTAGCTAATGGTTCATTAGCAGTGAGTTGGCCAAAGTGTGCAGGCAGGTGTGCTTACTGATTCGATGGAGGATCTCCGTGCATTTTTATTTGACCATTTATGACTGAAACATTTTTAAATTAGCTATATTATCACCTTAACTGTTCATAATGGGAAATGATGAAAGCCTCTGGACAATAGCTTTCTTTTCAGCCAGGATTCGGGTTTGTATTTCCCGCCCTCTGTCTACGGATGTGGTGTCATGTGCATGTTGTGTATGTGAAGAAGGGAAAATGCTGTCTATTTCAGGGCTCCAGGTGGCGGAGTGGTACCGTCACTTGTCTATGATGCATGTTGGCGTGGGTTTGCTTCCCTGCCTGGGAGACCATGTTTGTATGTGTGCATGTTTGTGTGAGTGAGCGCAAAAAATAAAAAAAATAAAAAAGGAAATGCAGGTACATTTTTGGCCACAGGTGGCAGTAGCGATTTGAAATTAAATTTTCTGCATTCAGTAGCTTTAAATATGAATGTAGGGGTGTCAGGCGATTAAAATTTGTAATCGTAATTAATCGCATGACTTCAATAGTTAATTCATGATTAATTGCAAAATTTATATCTGTTCAGATGTACAATAAAATGTACAATGAAATATTATTTTCCTAAGTTTTCATACCCTTGTTAACATAAAAGTGAGAAAAATGTTAAACTAGTAGAAATATGGCTGCATCTTTTAGTCATTGAAATAATAATTCATAATAATTCATAAAATTTAGTTAAAATTTAAAAAGATGCGCTGTACTGTAAAAAACTAGTGTGATCTTGAATTGTGTTGAGGTAATTTTTCTGCCACTAGATGGCATAATTGCATTTGTAAGACGGTGACAGCTCAATGCATTTTTCTTTTCATATTAAGAGCTATCTAATCTTTAACATGAAGTAACTTGTGAAATTCGGCACATTTTTAAAATTGTAAAATACAACTTGACCCCAGTCACCATTATTATTTAATTTATTATTGAGAAATTTTGACGTAGATGTGTCTGATGGTTGCGACCCCCCAGTACAGGCTTTCCAAGTAAGGGGGGTCAGTAATCGCGCATTAAAAATAATTATTGGCGTTAAAGAAACCTTAAATTAACTCAAAATTAACACGCTAATTTTGACACCCCTATATGACTGAAATGTATTTTTATAAAACAGTAAATTGTATTCAGTGTTTTATTTTTTCAGCAGCGAGGGCAGGCCAAAAAAGTCGGGTGATTTTTCTCATGGAAGTGCCCGGTGGGTGGGAGTGGCAACGGACAAGTGCATGTCGGCTTAGCAGCGTTTTCTATTCCAGTTGCTGTAGCCATTTTTATTTTGCGGAACAAGGAACAAAACAACAACAATGGAGACTGTGGAACATCGTGTGCTTGAAAAAATGGCCCGAGATGACCAGATGATGCGTTCAATTGAGTTGATGAAGAAGGGGGCCGCATAGATGGTACACAGACGTAGATAGTAAACTGGACTGCCAGTCACCCTGAAGTCAGAGGGCTGCCATCTTGCGTTGCCTCTGTTACAAAAATCTTGAATGTATTAAACTAGGATTACTGTATGGAGTAATATCTCGCAAAGAACAAATTTCAATGTTTGCATCGATCATTCGGAGTATGTTATCTCAGTATCGTGAATCCCTTTTCGCAACGGCAAGCTGAGTACATCATCACAGTATGTGACTAAACAGCCCAATCACGAGAGATGATATGCACTGCATTCTACGCGCTGCAACAATCTGTGATGTGTGCGCAGCATGTGTTGACCCGGGAGTATAGAGGCATTAAGCAGTAATGTTAGTCGTTCTTCACAGAGGATAAAAAATATATGTCTGCGTTATCGTTATATTGTCTGATTGCGTGTGTTGATACCGCTGGTGTTCATCAAATGTATGTTTAAAGGTTCATAAGTACTGCTAATGCAGATTGATGCTATTTTCATTAGCCTGTCTATGGCACATTGCATTGTGGGTTAGCATTAAGCTACACTTCAACTTTGCCTAATCAAATTTCAGTTGTGCTGGCTCATGTACAGTAACTTAAACTATATTAGCCAGGACTGCTGTTGACCAAACAGATTGCAAATTCATCCTCACAGGGCGTTGGCCCTCGATAATGTCAGCATCTGTTTGGTTGGACAGGGTAAAACCTGTTATAACCAACTTCATGGCACAAACTCATTGCTAGCGATCTGCAAATATGAACACATTATTATATATTTATTACATCTTATTCTTTATCACCCTGCTGTTTTTTTTTTATAAACCTTAATTCAGCACACATCGTTTCCGCACAAAACTGAGGTGTCAAAAGTTTTCAAAATAAAAGCTCCAAATAAAAAAAAATAATGAAAATAAACATTTATTTATTATTGATTTATTTTTTTATATTTAGCTTTAATTTCGACATTTCTTGGCTGTTGCAAATCATCCCAACATTAAAATGTTCATCTCATTCTTATTTTTTCAGAATTTCAAATTAAAAGCCTTTCGGATTTACAAGCGTCAACGGTCCCATTCAAAATTTCCACCTGAATTTCCAAGTGGTATAATGTGATCATTATAGGTAGCTAGCTACCACTTACCAATGTCCTCCAGCATGAAGCTGCTGAGATAAGAGCTGCTGCTTTCAGTAGAAGACAGTGTGGTCACGTTGATGATGTAATCAGTCAGCAGCTTCAAATTGGGCAAGTGACAGTGCCACAGCTGCAAAAAAAAAAATGGGGGGAGGGGGAAGTACAGTATTTCAAACTGTCATGTTATTCTTTTATCCAGTTTCGATGTCATATAAAGGGAAATTTATTTATTGCGTCCATGGGTTTTTATAGTTTACATCAGGCTTCCTTTTTTTTGTTAAACAATAATTAAAGAGAACTGCTATGCCATGCTAAATGTGTGATTATGGGATTATAGTTTTGTATTCTCCCCCCATTTTGTTGAGTGATTGATGAAAATGAAGTTGGTACCCGCTTGGAAGAAGATGATGATAACGAAGAAGAGGCGGCGGGAGGAGTGAGATGACAGGGTTTGCTGATGGATGGCTGGCGTCTCTCACTAAACACAAAAAAATATTAAAACATGAAGACTCGCTGCATCGACACTTCTTTTGGTACACTGAAATGAACTTTGATTGTTGTTGTTATTGTTGCTGTAATGACACTTGACATTATACCTGTAGGAGGCGATGTAGCGCAGAGGCTGGGAGTGTAGAGGTTCTGTCCAGGAACAGAAGGTGATGTTGGGATAACTGGCACACCAGCAACGCACGTTGGGATTGACGGGGAGATCTGATCCCCCCACGCCCCCAAATCATTATCATATAAAAACATTTTTTTAAATTAAAATTCTTTTTTCTTCTTCTTTTTTTTAGATAAACAACACAAATAAAGTTTTTCTGATTTGAATGCTATGAATGTGTGGGCAAAAAACATAGATCAAAAGACCAGATAATAAAATAATATACCTTTTCTGTCTTTTGTCTGAGACATTTTTCAACATTAAAAAAACATTTTTTTTCCAATTTTATTTAAAAAAATTTGAGGAAAAAAGAAAAAAAATTCAACTATATATATATATATATATATATATATATATTGTGCTTAAAGCACAAATTTCATCATTTGTTTACTCAGAAAAAAATTGTTTTATATTTTTTTTATTAGAACGCCCAGCATTACATTTTTGCTTACATTTACATTTTTGCTTATAATTATAATATAATTTTTGCCAAATATTAATTGTCTTTGGAGCTTTTTCTATAGTATGTATTTTTTTTTTATAGCTTACTGTATACAAACAAAATACATTTTGGTTTTTCATTTGAAAATTCAGTTTGTTAAAAAGAAAAACATTACTTTTCACAGCTTGTTTTATCAAAATTTATGTTGGGGGAGTTTCTACTCAAAGTTCAACCAAACAAAAGTTGATTTCTTTTCCAATGAGATTTTTTTTTGTTTAGAAAATTTACATTAAAAAAACGTTTGATAAAGACCAAAAATTTACTTTAAAAAAACATTAATTTCCCCAATTTAGTTTTTTTTTTCTCTTTTTTTCAGACTTTTTTTTTTTATAAATCAAGATAAATCCCATTTCTTAAAACTGTCCAACATCTTCTAATAATGGGGTAGATGACACGGAATTCCGACTTCCAGGTTTCACACATAAGCGTTGTTTGCGGCCACTGATGGCCGCGTTCCAACACTCACACCCACACCCCTACGCGGCCCAACCGCGTCTCAATTCTCTGAAATGTTTCGGACAACTGAGACAGACACACTACACACTCGCACCTGCCGACGGAAACGCGCAACCGTGGGGCACAAAGGCGGAAGTGCACGAACTGGGATGCGGCCCACATGTCGCAAACAGGAAACGGAAACAAAGCTGATGTGTGAAAACCAGGAAGTCGGAAGTCCTGCCTCCTCCGTGGCATATACCCCATTACCAGATTAACACTTTAACTGTTCACAACAGGTGAGACTGGATTCGGTTCGAATTTCCTGCCCTCTGTCTGTGGATGTGACGTCATGTGGACATTGTGTACGTGAAAAGGGAGTGTGCAGTTAGATTTTTCGACCACACGTGGCAGTAATGATTCGAAATTCAATTTTCTGCATCAGGCAGCTTTGAATTTGTTTTGGGTAGTTTTATTTTTCCCATTCGTTTCATTAACATCGTTGGAAGATACACACAAAATGTACCTCAATTTGCATTCATACAAGCAGTTGACATCAAACTAATTCAAAACAATATCGCATTGAAATAATATTTGTGCCATTTTAAAAGCCAAACAAACAGGAAGTAGACATTGTCGTGCTACTCACCGGCCTTGATGGCGACAGCCAACGCAAGGAGAGTCCAGTAACGCGCACTCGTCATCATGTTGGAAGGACTCGCCTTCTTGGATGAAAACACGCAGCCGTCACAAGGCTTTAAAGTGGCTGGCTGGCGGCGAAAGCGAAAGAGGAACCGACCATGCCTCACAGGAAAACCCTCGTTGAGAAACAGCCGCCGTTTCTCGACATCATCAGGGAAGTTTGACGAGTCATGTGGGTTTTGTCGAAAATATTTCTTGTACAAAAATTGCTTGATCATGTACAACAAACAGGGTCAAGTACAGCAGACCATCAGAAACTGAGGCATTTGTCGGATTTAAAATATGTAGCAATTCATGAAAAATAAATAACACCACAAAAAAGACGTTTTCTCAGATTCTAGTAAGAAGTTTTTGCTGTTTGGAAAGAAAAAAAAATGTCCTTGTTTTTCTGAATTTTTTATTTTTTTTTATACAAGTATCACTTGTCTCATTTAGAATTCTTGATTTATTTATTTTTAAATGCATTTTTTTAAACAAGAAAAAACACTTTTTTAATGCAAATGTGCCTCATCACAAGATTACGTGAGGAGGACAAAGGCAAAAAAAAGAACTTATTTGAAAAAACAAAACAAAATTGTCCATGTTTTTCAGATGTTTCTTAAACAAAAATTGATTTTGTTTTTTTTTGCTAATATTTTTTTAATATTTGGAAATTTACAAAAAGCCATCCTTGTTCTCTTTTTTTAAATGGTTGTTCGAAAACAAAAATAAACCTTTTTGTTTCTTTTCCCAATTTGTGTCCATTATTTTTTAGAAGGCAACAAAAAATTATTTGCTGATAAAGTTATATTTTTCCCCCTTAGTTTTCTTTTGTTGTAAAAACAGAAAGAAAGAAAAATCTTTTTTCTCTCACAATGGCATTATTTTGGATGTAGACTTGACTGCAAGGTTATCAACGAGTAGCAATAGGCAAAGAAAGAAAATTGCAATTACAATGCAAACAAGTCTGGGATGGGACAAATTTACCATTTTTCTCTCATAATTGTACAATTAAATTCTTGGAACATTCTGACTCATTCACTCATATCAGAACAACTGTCATAGACTGATGGCATTATTGTCTGACCGGTAGTTTTCCAAGTTTTTCTTCTAATGTTACAAAATTGTCGTAGCATTCCATAACATTCCAATTTTTTTCTTGTAGCTTTTACAACTTGTCGTTACATTACGATTTTTTTTTTGTAACAATAAACTATGACTTTTTCCGCATTACATTATAAGTCTTTATAACGTGACGACTTGTTTCTTATAACATCACACATTTTTCTTGTAATAATAATAATAATCATAATAATCATAATAGATTCAATTTGTAATGCACTTTTCATCAGCATGATCACAGAGTGCTACAGAAAAAAGGGTTGTAAACATGTCAAAATTAAACTTTCTTGTGACAAACGGTTTTCTGGTAGCTGTAAGACAATTGTCTTAAAATGAAAACATTTTAGTAGTAACTTCCTGAGATTTCCTTGTGTAACATTACAAGTTTGTTACATTTTTACTTTTACCTCATTACATTGAAATTCAATTTTTCTCACATTAAATTTTTATATATATATATATATATATATATATTAATATTTGTCCTAACATTTTCTTGTAATTGTTCTTTTTAAATTTAAATTTTGAGTTTTGTCCTGACATTATGGATTTTCTTGTAATATTTTGAATTTGTTGTCACATTACAATTTTTTTTCTCGACATTTGTGTGTTGTATGTTTAAACAATTCTGTAAGATTTTGAATATTTCTTATACATTTTTGGTTGTTAACATTTTGAGATACTACGTACAATTTATTTCTCAAAACATTTCAAGTTTGTTGTAGCATTCTAAATTTTTCTTGTAAAACTTGATTTTTATAATATAATTTCGGAAAAAGGTGGAGTGCCCTCCCCGGGTCGGGGATGAGATCCTGCCCCAAGTGGAGGAGTTCAAGTATCTCGGGGTCTTGTTCACGAGTGAGGGCAGGATGGAGCGGGAGATTGACAGACGGATCAGTGTAGCGTCTGCTGTGATGCGATTGTATGATGTGTGATGTGATTTACCGGTCGATCTATGTTCCTACCCTCACCTATGGACATGAGCTGTTGGTCGTGACCGAAAGAACAAGATCCCGGATACAAGTGGCCGAAATTAGTTTCCTCCTCCGGGTGTCCGGGTTCTACCTTAGAGAAAGGGTGAGAAGCTTGGACATCCGGGAAGGACTCAGAGTCGAGCCGCTGCTGCTCCGCGTTGATAGGAACCAGTTGAGGTGGCTTGGGCATCTGGTTCGGATGCCTCCTGGTCGCCTCCCTGGAGAGGTGTTCCGGGCATGTCCCACCGGCGAGAGGATTGGGGAAGACCCAGGACACGCTGGAGAGACTATGGCTACGTTCACACTGCAGGGCAATTAGGAGTTTTTGTTAAATCGGATCTTTTTACTTACTTACTGTTTACATTACAAAAACAAATGCGACATCTAATGTGACCGCAACGCGCACATGATGCGATTTGTATGCGCAAAGAGCACATGTCGAGTGACGTACACCCAAAACAATGCCACGTTGCAGTGTTCATGGAAGTAACCCGACTCGCAACGTTTTATCGCCAGCCAAGCCGCCAAGGCAAGCGACTTTTAGCAGTGTCATATGCAAATTTAGCTGTGCTAACGCATGCTACAGATTGGTGGACTGTTTTCACGCTCGCTCCTGGTTGGCATCAACAAATTAACAACAATATATTTGTATGTGAGGCCCCTTATTCATACAGAAACAAGAACAATTTTCAACAGGTCATGGCAATACAACTGATGTCCTAACTACGGAGAGAGGGTAGACTACTTCAATCCGGACAAAACCCTGGGAAATATTCTGCCCCGATCAAAAGGGTTAGCCACTACACTACAATGTCAGTCTATCAGGAGGTCGGCGGTTTCTTCGGGGATAAGCATGACCAGCAGTATGGTCAGACGCAGCGTGTTTAGGTGAAAATTGAAAGACTCATGTGCTCGGAGTGGGGCCTGGCGTGGACCTCTGAACAGGGTTAGGGGTGCTTGGGACACAGTCCTTTTCCGCCGATTGATCCTGAGTCTCCTCTGGTGAAGCAGGTGGTTCGTGATGGATCTCTGGCTCAGGAAGGACGGAGGTAGTGTGCGGTGAGTCTTTCCCCGGGCCCGAAGAGGTGAGTAATTGGTTAACATGTCTTCTCCAGATGAGGCGATCACCACATATGACACAGGCAACAACTGTCGCAGGTGTCCACTTAATACCACTGTCAATTTGTGGCAGTCACTGCATGACCTTGCTTTCTCTATAGCTGCATTCAAGCCTGGCCACCAGAAGAAACTGCATGCAATCTCTTTCATCCTAACCACGCCACAATGTCCAACATGTAGCTCAGCAAGCAATTTTTGTCTAAGAGGTGGTGGCCCGATGACGCGATAGCCTCACAACAAGCATCCATTCTGTACTGAAAGCTCATCTCGTCTCACCAGGTAAGGTTTGAAGGCGGGTGTCATCTCACCCCTCCTAACCCGAGAGATAATATCCATAATCTCTGACAACACAGGATCCGTGCGAGTGTGTTACTTCACGTGAGCTGAGGTGATTGGGGCTGTAGACACCTACTCAAAAGTAAAAATATTCCAACTCCGGCAGGCTCAGAGTGTGTGACAGGCGGGGGGAGCCTTGAGAGTCCATCAGCATTCTGATGCTGGTCTGACTTTCTATACTTGATTACATACTGGTGAGCAGACAGCAGCAGGGCTCATTGCTGCATATGACTGGCCGCCTGCGAGGGAATGCGCTTAAGAGACCCAAAGATAGAGGTCAAGGGTCGATGGTCTGTCAGTAGTGTGAATTTCCTGCCAAATAGATACTGATGAAATTTCTTGACTCCAAACATTATAGAAAGTGATTCACGCTCAATCTGAGCATAGTTGCTTTCAGCCATGCTCAGCGTCCTTGATACAAAGGCAATTCGTCTTTCTTCTCCAGACGGCATGACATGTAAAACAACACTACCTACCTCATAAGGCGAAGCATCACAAGCGAGCTGAATTGGTAGTTTGGGGTCAAAGTGGGCAAGTGCTTCAGAATTGACAAGGGCTGTCTTTGCATCTTTAAACGCTGATTCACATTCAGCCGTCCACTTCCATCGTGTTGCTTTGTTAAGCAGTACATGCAGTGGCTTTAAAATATTAGCAAGGTTGGGCACAAACCTAGCATAGTACGTCAACAATCCCAGGAAAGATCTCAACTGAGTCACATTTTTGGGTGACAGCCTCTACAATAGCCTTGACCTTTCAAGGTGCCTCGACCACTGCTATCAATCACATGTCCCAAGTATTCAACAGAAGGTTGGAAGAACTCACATTTGTCTCGTCTGACCTTCAATCCGTATTCTTCCAGTCGTAGCGTCGCCTCAAGATTTTCTAAATGGGACTGCTCATCTAGCCCTGTAATAAGCAGATCATCCAGGTAGCACTGAACACCTGTGAGGTGGTCCATCGCTCTTTGGAACAGGGCTGGGGCGGAAAAGATTTTCCAAACGGAAGCCTCTGGTACCGGTAAAGTCCTTTCTTTGTGAGTCACAATAGTCAACATTTCCTGTGACTCACGTTCCACATGCATTTTTAAGGTATCACGCACCACGTACCACGCGCGTAGTAGGAATTCTCAATATACAGAGAAAAAGCTCAAACGACTGATGAATGCTAATGCTTTTCGATTTACTTCCACATATTTGAAGTTTAAGGTTATGGTCAGTGTTGGGAACAAAGAACCGTCCGTCCGTCCGTCTTCTTCCGCTTATCCGGGGTCGGGTCGCGGGGGCAGCAGCTTTAGCAGGGAAGCCCAAACTTCCCTCTCCCCAGCCACTTCAGCCAGCTCATCCGACGGGACCCCAAGGCGTTCCCAGGACAGCTGAGAGACATAGTCTCTCCAGCGTGTCCTGGGTCGTCCCCGGGGCCTCCTGCCGGTAGGACATGCCCGGAACACCTCCCCAGGAAGGCGTCCAGGAGGCATCCGAACCAGATGCCCGAGCCACCTCAACTGGTTCCTCTCAACGTGGAGGAGCAGCGACTCGACGCTGAGTCCCTCTCGGATGACCGAGCTTCTCACCCTATCTCTAAGGGAGAGCCCGGCTACCCTGCGGAGGAAACTCATTTTGGCCGCTTGTATCCGGGATCTTGTTCTTTCGGTCACGACCCACAGCTCGTGACCATAGGTGAGGGTAGGAACGTAGATCGACCGGTAAATCGAGAGCTTTGCCTTTCGGCTCAGCTCCTTCTTCACCACAACGGACCGATACAGCGTCCGCATCACTGCAGACGCTGCACCGATCCGCCTGCCGATCTCCCGCTCTAACCTACCCACACTCGTGAACAAGACCCCAAGATACTTGAACTCCTCCACTTGGGGCAGGACCTCCTCCCCGACCCGGAGAGGGCACTCCACCCTTTTCCGACTGAGGACCATGGTCTCGGATTTGGAGGTGCTGATCCTCATCCCAACCGCTTCACACTCGGCTGCGAACCGCTCCAGTGAGAGCTGGAGGTCACGGCTTGAAGAAGCCAACAGCACCACATCATTTGCAAAAAGCAGAGATGCAATGCTGAGGCCACCAAACCAGACCCCCTCAACGCCTCAGCTACGCCTAGAAATTCTGTCCATAAAAGTTATGAACAGAATCGGTGACAAAGGGCAACCTTGGCGGAGTCCAACCCTCACCGGAAACAAATTTGACTTACTGCCGGCAATGTGGACCAGACTCTGACATCGGTCGTACAGGGACCGAATAGCCCGTATCAGGGGGCTCGGTAACCCATACTCCCGAAGCACCCCCCACAGAACTCCCCGAGGGACACGGTCAAACGCCTTCTCCAAGTCCACAAAGGACATGTGGACTGGTTGGGCGAATTCCCACGCACCCTCGAGGACCCTGCTGAGGGTGTAGAGCTGGTCCACTGTTCCACGGCCGGGACGAAAACCACACTGCTCCTCCTGGATCCGAGATTCGACCTCCCGACGGACCCTCCTCTCCAGCACCCCTGAATAGACCTTACCTGGGAGGCTGAGGAGTGTGATCCCTCTAAAGTTGGAACACACCCTCCGGTCCCCCTTCTTAAAAAGGGGAACCACCACCCCGGTCTGCCAATCCAGAGGCACCGTCCCCGATGTCCACGCGATGCTGCAGAGACGTGTCAACCACGACAGCCCCACAACATCCAGAGCCTTTAGGAACTCCGGGCGGATCTCATCCACCCCCGAGGCCCTGCCACCGAGAAGCTTTCCAACCACCTCGGCGACTTCGACCCCAGAGATAGGGGAGTCCACCTCAGAGTCCCCAGACCCTGCTTCCTCAAAGGAAGGCGTGTTGGTGGAATTGAGGAGGTCTTCGAAGTACTCTCCCCACCGGTTCACGACGTCCTGAGTCGAGGTCAACAGCACTCCGTCTCCACTATACACAGTGTTAACGGTGCACTGCTTTCCTCTCCTGAGACGCCGGGTGGTGGACCAGAATTTCCTCGAAGCCGTCCGGAAGTCGTTTTCCATGGACTCACCGAACTCCTCCCATGCCCGAGTTTTTGCCTCAGCGACCGCCAAAGCCGCATTCCGCTTGGCCAGCCGGTACCCGTCAGCAGCCTCCGGAGTCCCACAGGCCAAAAAGGCCCGATAGGACTCCTTCTTCAGCTTGACGGCATCCCTTACCGCTGGTGTCCACCAGTGGGTTCAAGGATTGCCGCCACGACAGGCACCAACCACCTTACGGCCACAGCTCCGATCGGCCGCCTCAACAATTGAAGCGCGGAACATGGTCCACTCGGACTCAATGTCCCCCGCCTCCCCCGGGACAATGGAGAAGCTCTGCCGGAGATGGGCGTTGAAACTCTTTCTGACAGGGGATTCTGCCAGACGTTCCCAGCAGACCCTCACAGTACGTTTGGGCCTGCCTGGTCGGACCGGCATCTTACCCCACCATCGGAGCCAACACACCACCAGGTGGTGATCAGTTGACAGCTCCGCCCCTCTCTTAACCCGAGTGTCCAACACATACGGCCGCAAGTCCGATGACACGACTACAAAGTCGATCATCGAACTACGGCCTAGGGTGTCCTGGTGCCAGGTGCACATATGGACACTCTTGTGCTTGAACATGGTGTTCGTTATGGACAGTCCGTGGCGAGCACAGAAGTCCAATAACAAAACACCACTCGGGTTTCGATCGGGGGGGCCATTCCTCCCAATCACGCCCCTCCAGGTCTCACTGTCATTACCCACGTAAGCGTTGAAGTCCCCCAGTAGAACGAGGGAGTCCCCAGGGGGTGCGCTCTCCAGCACACCCTCCAAGGACTCCAGAAAGGGTGGGTACTCTGAGCTGCTGTTCGGTGCATAAGCCCAAACAAAAGTCATGACCCGTCCCCCCACCCGAAGGCGGAGGGAGGCTACCCTCTCATTCACCGGGGTAAACCCCAACGTACAGGCGGCTAGCTGGGGGGCAATGAGTATGCCCAAGCCTGCTCTGCGCCTCTCACCGTGGGCAACTCCAGAGTGGAAGAGGGTCCAGCCCCTCTCGAGAGGATTGGTACCAGAACCCAAGCCGTGTGTGGAGGTGAGTCCGACTATATCTAGTCGGAACTTCTCAGCCTCGCACACCAGCTCGAGCTCCTTCCCTGTCAGAGAGGTGACATTCCATGTCCCCAGAGCTAGCTTCAGTAGCCGGGGGTCAGACCGCCAAGGCCCCCGCCTTTGGCTGCCACCCAACTCACTGCGCACCCGACCCCTTTGGCCCCTTCCACCGGTGGTGAGCCCATGGGAAGGGGGACCCACGTTGCCTTTTCGGGCTGTGCCCGGCCGGTCCCCATGGGTATAGGCCCGGCCACCAGACGCTCGCCTTCGAGCCCCACCTCCAGGCCTTGCTCCAGAGGGGGGGCCCCGGTGACCCGCGTCCGGGCAAGGGAAACGAAGATCCAAGGTTTGTGTTCGTCATTGGGGTCGTTTGAGCCATGCTTTGTCTGGTCCCTCACCTAGGACCTGTTTGCCTTGGGTGGCCCTACCAGGGGCATGAAGCCCCGGACAACATAGCTCCCAGGCTCATTGGGACACGCAAACCCCTCCACCACGATAAGGTGATGACTCACGGTGGGGGAACAAAGAACATTTTTCAAAAATTGCCACTTTTATGTGCTAAAAGTTATGAGATTGTGCACGTGGGTAGATAAACCTAGTATATTTTTCGATTATATTTATGTTCAGACATTTTATTCATTTAATAGTGATAAGCAACTCTGAAATGTGTATATTTTTACTAATAGTTTTTCTTCATTGGTTTGTCTTATTTCCTTAAACAGAAATGACATTCTGAAAATAACATTGACAAGTCCCAATTCTGAACAGAATGACTCCTTGCATGGGAAATAGTGTCGTTTTGAAGCATGTCTGAAACTTTAACTCAGTTCGGGCAAATGATCTTAATATTTTAAGAATGTCATTTCTGTTTGAAGAAATAACCTAAACCTACGTGACAAACATGTATAACTTGATGATCTAGAAAGGGACATGGATATTTTGAATTAAAATGTCCATCTATTTACTGTCCATCTATTTACTGTGCCTCACCCGGGTGTGCTGGAGCCTGGAGGCTATCCCAGCTGACTTAGGGCGAGAGGCTGAACGGTCACCAGCCAATTGCGTGGCAGATATAGACAAGCATTCACACCTATGGACAATTTAGAGTTTGTCAATTAACTGACCGTGCATGTTTTTGGAATGAAATCATGGAGGAACGCAAATATGAAGCCATAACCACTCAACTGTGAGGCGTTTGGGCTAACCAATTGTCACCTTGCTGCCACATTTTGAGCAGAATCATTCAAAAGAAGTCATTCATCCCTTGTAATCTTAAGTGACCCCAAAATGTTAGTCTGCCTCAGTCTATGGTACTTAACCTCATTGACTCCCAGCTATTTTTATTGAAGCAACCACCTTCGTTACCGGCTGTTTTACTGGGTTTTGACTGATTTTGCATTGCTTTAACTGTTCTCTTTAGTTCAGAGGCTGCATCAAAGCCTTCTGTATGCTCTAGCATTAAAAAACAAACAAAAAAATAATTTAAAACATTGGTAATATTTAATGGAACGTATTTATATGTTTTGGGAGCAAATGAGTTAAAAGTTAAAACTGAACTGTATGTAACAAATATACTGGATTAAAACAAGTTACAAAACCACTTTGGAATGATTGTTGTCTTGAGTAGTACTATGCAGGAGCATCATCAACACTCCATGATTAGAAAACTGAATATATTGGCACAATACAAAGGAATAAATACACAACATCAGTCTGTAAATGTAGGAAATGTATTTACACTGCAAAACAAAAACAAAAAAACACAGTTTACATACAATAACAACAATAACTTTGGACCGGTTTGGATTGTTGCAGTTATGTCACTACTCCCTTTTCCATTTAGCCTTCTTAATCAACGTTTGACGACCATAATATTTGATTAAATGATCCGGTTTTGCACTGATGCACGATGTCATTCTCAGGTATCTGAATATTTCTGCTCTGCACTTTATTAATGACAAGACCTCAAGTTGCGCTTAGTCTTTGTTGTACTATGTCCTATACTGTGTCAAATGTTTACACTGGGTTATTTTATGGGTATTTATTTTATGGGATTTTGCACTTAACCAACTCTGCTTTATGGATGCTCCAAACGAAGTTTTGTTGTTCCATTGTGACAATGACAAATATTCAGAATCTGAACTCATTGTAATAATTATATCCTGCTTGAAAATTAACCTGTGATTCTGTGCTGAGGGAGCCCACGTACCACACTTTTAATAAATCACTGGCCAAGTACAAAGTTGTGGATTGTATTTAAGCTTAAATGTCACTCCACTTGATACAAAGCATTAACCTTGCCTGCAAGATTAATTCTCGCGGTATTTGTAAGTTCACAAACTCCGGAGAATATATGTTGTACAGCTCCCGCTGATACGTTTGCAGTCGATCTTTTCTCGGGGGGAAACAAACAAACCTAAAAGACGAATGGATGCTGCAATTAATTGTTTTCGCAGAATTACTAATCGTTTCCTTGTTGAATTTGAACAGCGAGAGGAGTTTAAAGATGTTCGTGCTCCCTCTCTCCCTCAGACGAGATGGAAGACGAGATTTTCATCCGTTGCCTTCATTGGTCAAAACATGATGTGCAAAGATGCCGCATCGTCCAATCAACTCGAAGTATTGTACAGCAAGCCCCGTCTTTCCCGAATGGGTCTGCCTAGTAAACCAGATTGATAGTGTGAAGAACTCCCACGAGTAAATCACAATTATCAATCTGGCTAGCGAGGTTAACAAAGCATAACATTTTGTGTTAATTATCCCATTTTTATCTCCTCAGACGAGAGTACAGCCTTTGGCTGAGAGCATACAGGTCCACCATGTGGCTATCCTGATAGTTTTCCTGGTGATTATCCTGGTAGCCGTCTTGATCCTGGTGCCACTGTTGAGTATAAACAGACGCAGTGAGACTGAGACAGCTGAAAACTCCGACACCGACAAGGTAAGCACTGTGGCATTACTAGAAGTGGTGGGAAGAAACCATAAGTATCAACCAAGTGGTCTCCATTCAACTTTTGTAAATGACCAGAATGACAATGATGTGACTCTTTAACTCTTATTTGATTAAACTCAGCAACACAGTTCCTTATACAAGATTTCTACCTACATGTATGACCTAATTCTACATCAAACTATTATTCATATCAATATACAGTATATTTAAACTCAACTCGATATTTATTAGCTGCTAAACACATTGTAAACAATTACTTACGTAAATAGATTTTTTTATGCAAAACTTTTTTTTCGATTCAAATGATTTGATTGACAATGATTCAATCTATAGATGTCTACTCCAGTCTGTTTTGCAAGACAGAATAACATAAAGTCTTTAAGTTTTCAATTTTATTTTTTTTTTACATTTAACTCATTCACTCCTGAAGCAACCCCCTTCGCTCCCGACTGTTTTACGGGATTTTGACAGATTTTGCAAGGCCCACAGAATATTGTGTTCTATTGCTATAAAAACATCAAACTTACTCTTGGTATATTTGTATCCATTTCCGTTTTGCAGCAAGTTTCATCACTGTTGAAAACGCAGGCAAAAAGAGCTTGTTGCAACATGGCCCTGGCTGATCTCTTATACTCTGCTGCCACTTGCTGGCCGTTTTTTGCAATAACTACCATTGTTTTAAGTCACCTCTTCATGTCAGAAGCCGCATCAAAGTCTTCTGTTTGCTCTTGCATACCCCCCCCCCCCCATTAAAACGTATAAATACGTTATTGGGAGTGAAGGAGAAAATATTTAACGTATTTACAGTGTTCCCTCGTTTTCCACTGGGGTTAGGTTCCAAAAAATACCCGCTATAAATGAAACCCGCAAAGTAGTTAGCTTTATGCTTTATATTTATTATAAATGTTAATGTTAAGGCTCTAAAACCCCTTACCACACAGTTTATACACTTCTCATCAAGGCATTTACATTTTCTCTCATTTCTCTTGTTTAAATATTCTCAATGTTCAAATCTTCATATATTCTTCTTAATTTTATAAAATAGGTACAATACTGTAAAAAAACTGCACTAAAAACTCTGACTCAATGTCCCCCAGCGGTACCTTACCAGCAGTAAGGGATGCCGTCAAGCTGAAGAAGGAGTCTATTTGGCCTATTTGGCCTGTGGGGCTCCGGAGGCAGTTGACAGGTATTGGCTGGCCAAGCGGAACGCAGCTTCGGCGGTCGCTGAGGCATGGGAGGAGTTTGGTGAGGCCATGGAAAACCACTTCCGGATGGCTTCGAGGAAATTCTGGTCCACCATCCGGCATCTCAGGAGAAGAAAGCAGTGCACTATCAACACTGTGTATAGTGGAGATGGGGTGCTGTTGACCTAGACTCGGTACGTTGTGAGTCGGTGGGGAAAATACTTCGAAGACCTCCTCAATTTCACCGACAAGTCCGAGGACTCTGAGGTGGGCTCTCCTATCTCTGGGGACGAAGTCACTGAGGTGGTTGAAAAGCTCCTCAGTGGCAGCAGGTGAATGAGATCCGCCTGGGGTTCCTAATGGCTATGGATGTTGTGGAGCTGTCGTGGTTGACACGCCTCTACAACATTGCATGGACATCGGGGACAGTGCCTCTGGATTGGCAGACTGGGGTGGTGGTCCCCCTTTTTAAGAAGCATATAGCATAAGCCTTCAATGCCACTACTGCGCCTAGAAATTCTGTCCATAAAAGTTATGAACAGAATCTGTGATAAAGAGCAGTCCTGGCGGAGTCCAACCCTCATTGGAAACAAATCCGACTGCCGGCAATGCGGACCAAACTCTTGACACCGGTCGTACAGGGACCGAACAACCCCACAGCATCCAGAGCCTTTAAGAACTCCGGGCGGATTTTCCATGGCCTCACTAAACTGCCATGTTTTTGCCTCGGCGACCGCCAAAGCCGCATTAAACTTGGCCAGCCGGTACCTGTCGGCTGCCTCCAGAGTCCCACAGGCCAAAAAGGCGCAATAGGACTTCTTCTTCAGCTTGACAGCATCCCTTACCACTGGTGTCCACCAGCGTGTTTGAGGATTGCCGCCACGACAGGCACCGACCACCTTACGGCCACACCTCCGATCGGCCGCCTCAACAATGGCGGCGCGGAACATGGCCCACTCGGACTCAATATCCCTCGCCTCCCCCTAAACAAGGGAGAAATTCTGCCAGAGGTGGGCATTGAAACTCTTTCCGCCAGAAGTTCCAGCAAATCCTCACAATACGTTTGGGTCTGCCAGGTCTGATGGGCCTCTTCCCCCATCATCGTAGCCAACACACCACCGGTGTGCAATAACAAAACACTCGGGTTCTGATCGGGCGGGCCGTTTCTCCCAATCACGCCCCTCCAGGTCTCATGCCCACGTGAGCGTTGAAGTCCACCAGCAGAACGAGGGAGTCCCCAGAGGAAGCGCCTTCCAGCACACCCTCCAAGGACTCCAAAAAGGGTGGGTACTCTGAACTACTATTTGGTGCATATGCACAAACAACAGTCAGGAACCGTCCCCCCCACCCGAAGGCGGAGGGAGGCTACCCTCTCGTCTACCAGGGTGAACCCCAATGTACTAACACCAAGCCGGGGGGCAATCAGCATGCCCACACCTGCTCTGAGCCTTTCACCGTGGGCAAATCCAGAGTGGAAGAGAGTCCAGTTCCTGTCGAGAGGATTGGTACCAGAGCCCACTATATCTAGTCGGAATTTTTCTGCCTCACACACCAGCTCGGGCTACTTCCCCGCCAGAAAGGTGACATTCCATGTCCCAAGAGCTAGCTTCTTTAGCCGGGGATCGGACCGCCAAAGTTCCCGCCTTTGGCAGCCACCCAGCTCGCTACGCACCCAACCTCTTTGGCTCCTCCGACAGGTGGTGAGCCCATAGGAAGGGGGACCCACGTTGCCTTTTCGGGCTATGCCCGGCCGGGCCCCATGGGTGAAGGCCCTGCCACCAGACGCTCGCCTTCGAGTCCCACCTCCAGGCCTGGCTCCAGAGGGGGGCCCAGTGGCCTGCGTCTGGGCAAGGGAAACCACGATCCATCATTTGTAGTCATCATAAGAGGTCAGTGATATTTTGTCCTTCACACCCAAAAACTTATTTACTCGTGTTTTTTTTTTTAATTTAAGCTTTGATGCAGCTTCTAACATGAAGAGGTGGCTTAAACCAATTAGCCTGGAATCAACCACCCTATCAGTCGCATTTCTGAGGCAGGGCAAACCTGAGCTAACAGACAGTGGAATGAACCAATGAGCGAAGTGCAGACGTGACGTCACAAAAGCAACTCGTTTAAGTTGTTTTTTTTGGGGGGGATTTTCCGGAGACGGAGTAAAAATCTAACATGGCTTCTAGCCAAAGAGAGACAGTAGTGAATGACTTATGTTGTTGTTGCGGGAAAAACTTGAAGAGTGACGCTCATGAAGACGACGTTACGCAAATAGACAAATTTGATTGGCCAGCCTGTTTTCGGACGGTGCCAAATTGCTGTCTATGGACGCCTGTCCAGACCCACTTTCTTGAAAATGAAAAAGGTTGTGGTTGGCCAGGCTACAAACCAATGGTAGTTCTTTAATAAAATGAACAGCAGGTGGCATCAGAGTATAAGAAATCAGCCAGGGCCATGTTGCAACAAGCTCTTTTCCCCAGTAATGTGAATATTGATGAAACTTAGCTATATTCTAATGCTAATTGCTGCAAAATGGAAACAGATACAAATATACTTTTTTTCCTGGTGAAAGAAGAGACTTTAATCTTTCATTTAATAGGTTCCATGTTTTTATAGCAATAGGACAAAATATTGTGTGGACCTTGCAAAATGAGTCAAAATCTGATCTTGCCGGAATGGCGAGCTCACAGCAGCTTCGACCTAACAACACTTTAACGCACTCAAATGCTGCAGCGATTCACTTCTGTGTGAGCTCTTCATAGCATTCCCACACAATTTTCTTCACATACTGCATTGTCAAGTTGCAGAGTGGTTCAACCAGGGAGCTAGTTGGAGGTCTCGGTGTAAGCACAACTATCAACATCAAAGGGCGAGTCCATAGGAATCCAAAACGGTACTAAAACCACACACCCCGCCCTAAGGCTGCGGCCATAACAACACGTTTGCACTTTTGTGTTGCAGTTTTGAGGTTCAGCTGTTGCAGCGCGACAGCGTCAACATGGCGCTGCAAATGGCCGGTCACTTCAACTGGAAAAGTGAAATCAACGTGTTTAAGTTGAACTCCTTCCTGTCTATTGTCAGGGGCGGAGAGCGCAAGATGGTTGACTTCCCCCTTTGCACCTGGGAAGGAATTTCAGGTTACACAAGTCACTGTCATTATCCCCATTACAATAAATGTTTATTAGGCATTGCTATGGCGAATTTTGCATCGACCAACTGGGCTGCATTTTAAGGAGGACCCATTTCCCCAGAGGTGTCTTCTGCAGCGCTTCATTATAACATCACATTATGTGTTCAATGTTGCCAACTCTGCATATTTTGCAACGGCAGGCTGATCATCCTGGAAGGCGGATTCTGCCAATTTGCGGTCCCTTTTCAAGGTTTTTCCCTTGTGCTGTCCTCACTAGATGTGTGACTGTTCTATCCAGTTAGACAGAAAGTTGCAGACGATATGTTGCTTGTATCTTTTATCTTTTAAATAAAACTGAAACAAAAATACAATACAGCACAGTACAGCGCTGAGAATGTCTAACATTGTTTTTTAACTAAATTAGCATACACCAATCACAAAATGTAAAAAAAAACAAAAAAAAAAAAAAACACACACACCAATAAGTGCACTTTCATGTTTAGAACATGCGGTCTGAATTAAAGTCAATAACACAACCAAGGTACGCTAACAGTGTTTCACACAGCATGTTAATACTTGGGTGGGCCACCCAAGTAATCTGTGGGAAACACTAACATAGGCTATGTTCACACTGCAGGTCAATTCAGATTTTTTCACAAGTATATGATTTTTTTAATTCAGTGTGAACGGTACAATTCCGATTTTTTTACACCCGACCTGAGCCTCTTTCGTATGTGGATATAAATTAGATATGTATGCACTGCGTCTGCACTGTGAACGCGCATCCGATTCATACGTCATCAAAAGCCTGATATGTGCTTGCGCGGGCAGGAAAGAGTGCTTGGAAGAGAGACTACTGACACGTCTGTGAATATATACAAAGCTGTTTTGAGTAACTTAAATTTTTATTTGTCTTTAATTTAATCACACTTGAAACATGAAGCATAAAGTTGACATGGGTGGCGATAGCAGATATTCAGCCCTGCAGACAGTTCATCACGAACGGCGATGATGCGACGTCATCTTCGGTAGACTTATCAATGAAATGAGGAGGTCGAGGAGTGTCCCCTCATTTCCCCCAAATATTTCTATTACCTCTTCCAACCTCGCTATTCTGGCAGCATGAGATGAAAAAATAAGTCCAATGGATTTCTGTTGCGGTTTGTAAACAGCACGCTTTAAAATGACGCACGAGGAAGCAGAGGACAGCAGCCAACCAGGAGCGAGTGTGAAAACAGTCCACCAACCAGCAGCGCGGGCGTTCGCACAGCTGAATTTGCATTATGTAAGCAGACAAGACACATAAATCGATCTCCTAACACGTCTGCGAAACGAGTCCACCAGTCCACCAATCTGTAGCGCACGTTGGCACAGCTAAATTTGTATATGTTATATTGTATAGCCTCGGCGGCTTGGCTGGCGATAAACCGTTGCGAGTCAGGTTACTTCCGTGAACACTGCAACATGGCATTGTTTTGGGTGTACGTCACTCGATGTGTGCTCTTTGCACATGCGAGTCGCATCATGGGTGCGTTGCGGTCAAATTAGATGTCGCATTTGTTTTTGTAATGTGAACAGTACATAAAAAGATCAGATTTAACAAAAAATCCGAATTGGCCATCACGGCCTGCAGTGTGAACGTAGCCTTAGTTAAAAGTCTGCTGGCATTAGAGGCTAACAAATGCTAACATCATGAATGACTCGTTCTTAACACGTTTTTACCAACATTTGAATTCCCCAAAACATTCAACTTATTAGCTCTTTATAGCTTACAGAAAATTATACAGTGAACAAAATGGTCATTTACAGCCTTACATAGGCCAACGCTCGATCAAGTGTGTTGCTCTTCACTGATGTCAAAAGCGAGTCAGACGTAATACAGATTTCACCACTAGGGGGTGCTGAAAGTAAAAATAAATCTCTGCACATACAACTTAACAACTAACATTACAGGGGTTGTCAATATTTGTAAACTGTGTGCCTGTGAAGCACTGAGTCTCGTATGTTCTACGACTAAATTCGACTTGACTTTGAAAGTGGTGGTAGGCACTGAGAACTGGTGGTTAGCACGTCGGCCTCACGGGTTCGAATGTTGGCCACAACCTTCCTGTGTGGAGTTAGCATGTTCTCCCCATATTTGCATTTGTCCAGGGTGTATCTACAGACAATGCATATTTCCAGGTTGAAGATTTTGAGCCGCCATCTTTTTCACTTTCACAGCTTCTGTCTTCTGTTTGTTTAGATGGTCATCTGGTGTGGCATTACTTTCCATGTGTCCGTGGACAACATCTACCAAATTAACTACAATTACAGTGTTGGCCTAGTAACGATCGGCCTAGAAACGTTGACCCAATTGAGAGTGAGAGGTGACATGACGCTGTTAGAAGTCAACAATCTGCTGTGACATCCAAGTCGACTTCGGAAAACGCCACTTCCTGTCTTGATCTCATCATACATATATCATACTATTCATCAATTAAGCATTATATACTTATGTACAATGGAGTTATATATTTCACATTGCAGCTAGAGAATGTATAGAATGAACAGGAACGAAGCACCAGAATTTTTTTTAAAGTTGATCTTTTTAACAAATTTTCCTAAATTTCTCCATTCTCGTCCAATAAAGAGCATAACAAAATGTTTGCTTGTTTTCAACCTGTAAAGAGACCAATTTTGCACAAGGTGAATATGACTATTTTGAATAGTGACTAATAGTATTCACGATTATTTGACTAATTGAATAAATATGCAGCATATCGTAGATAGAACACGCCCAGAAGTCATACGGCCAAAGTGTTGTCGCGTTTCATTAGCATTTGTGTTATTTTTTGGAATAATACATTAACAGTTGCACCCCGCAATTTAGGGCTGGCCTGCAAATAGCAAAAATCGGAAATTGAATACAGTATACCATGACTTTACCGATTCAGCCCACTTAGTAATATTTATAATATATAATAATGTAACCGAGGCCACGGCAGTGGGGATCGATCTGGCAACAATAAACAAGCAAAGGTAGTGAAAACAATAATTTACTAATTTTCATTACAAAATAGACACTTTATTAGGGAATCATAAGATTAGAAAAAAGACTCTAGCTGAGGTAGATGTGGACTCGTAACCAAAGAAAACACCGCAAACTCTGGATTAATACAAAAGCAAATCAAACCAAAATGTTAGTAATTCAATTCGAACAGCAAAACGAGGGGAAAGTACCACAAACTAGACCAGCAAAAGCATGCATTAAAGTGCTTCAAAGTGCCTTAGCTAAAATAGACAAGGTCCTATCATATACTTTATTTTGAAACTGCGATCATGCTTAAAAAAAGCTTTTAAGAAGTACAAAAAGGAGACCTTGGCTTTGTGGACCAACAAAAACAAGAGCTTGGCTTTGTGGACCGACAATGACAAGAACTTGGCTAAATAAACAGCAGCGGCAGACCACAACAAAAAATAGCCAAATTAGCCAAAGCTTTTAACCATGGAATGTTTAATTTATGTGTCTTAAATGTGGAATTAAACATACGCAATCAGACGCAGACGCTAGGGTTGCTCTGATCCGATACGTGGATAGGGTATCGGCCCAGAAATTAGGGGAAAAAATGGATCTGGTATCTGTCAAAATGGTCCCGATCCATACCCCGATTATCTCCAGGGCGCGCGCACGTTCACGTCTTCAATGACGAGGTGAAACACGGAATGGTGAAGTAAATTATTTCCCCTTCGCTATGTTGGCACAGCCAATGTCTGTCAAAATTGCACTGGGGGAACATGGGAAGCCATTTGGCAGGAAGGCGGGTCTCACCACCAGCCAAGCGGGACCTCTGCTCTTTCTCTCGCGAAGGTCCACCATCGCCCGGCTCCGTGGAAGGACGGCCGTGTGAAAGGACGCCAGTGTGGAAAGCGGCAACAGAGTTTTCCGAGGCGGGCGAGAAATAATGTAACTATGCCTGTTGTGAAGGCATTTTGTACATACATTTTTGAAAAATGAATCTCATAGTTATGTTGGTAACAACCAAATAAATGCTATAGAGCAAACTTGTCATTACAGTTGAGGTTCCTTTTAAAAACGAATTTTTCCACTTAAACTGTAAACTGAAGATGACATCACCTGTGCTGAGGAAGTAGGTAACAACCAATCATTGCTTAGTTTTCTGCCAAAACCCAGAAAACAGCCGTGATTGGCCGTTATCTATGATGTCATTTTCAGTCGACAGCAAGTAGAAAAATTAGCTTATACAGTTTATCAGCAAAAAAGTTGATTCAGTGTTGAGTTAGTCTTTGAAGGTATAGTGTAAGAAAAATGACGTTATCAAATTCATTTTGGACAAAATATTAACTTTTTACCGCTTTTCACCTTTAACAAACATGGCCATTTTTGGGGTCTACTTGAGTGACTAATTTGGAGGTACAGGGTTTTGGCCTGACATCAACTACATGCATAAGCACACTATTGTCCAAATTATTATTTTTTTATTATTTTAATTTTTTTGACTTCGGCCTTCTTGGGTGGAGTTTGCATGTTCTTCCTGTGCTTGTGTGGGTTTTCTCCGGGTACTCCGGCTTCCTCCCACATTCCAAAGACCTGCATAGCAGTTTAATTGAACACTCCAGATTGTCCGTAGATGTGATTGTGAGTGGGGATGGTTTTACGTCTCTGTGTGCCCTGCGATTGGCTGGCAACCAGTTCCGGGTGTACATCGCCTACTGCCCGAAGCCAGCTGGGACAGGCTCCAGCGCCCCCCGCGACCCTTGTGAGGACAAGCGGTTAAGAAAATGGATGGATATAACCAGGTGGTTAGATGGTGTTACTTTTTCCATTTGTCCCTAAATGCATCAGCCCCGTACCCGCCCCACTCTGCCGGCCGGCTAATTAAGTTAACGTGAATAGGATGCATATGTTTGAATGATATTAACCCATGGGAAAGTTACTATTGAGAAATTTAATATAAACTAACAAAATTAATTTACAAAATAAATCTCTCAGATTAACCTTCCCTTCATAATTTAAACTGTATACATTAATATAAAACAATATGTAATAAGCAGAACATTCATCCTGTAATTTATGTTCATCTTAATGTCACATTATGTGGAGATTATGTTTTCTATTTATATTTAAACTTCATCATACAGTGTTCTGATCAGTCAACTTAAGAGCAGTTAGCTGAGTTATAGCTTAAACCATGCTTACAGTGTGATAGACATGGGCTCTGCAACAATTACCTCTAAATTAGAAAAAACTTTTTTTTTTTTTTTTTTTTACTGTATATAAAGTGTTGTATATCAACTGCATGTACAGTAAAAATTACACATACCTGTTTTAACTTGTAATTAATGTAAGGCAAGGTATCCATAATCAGGCTTGGGAGTAACGGAATACATGTACCGGCGTTATGTAATCAGATTACCAAAACAATTTAACTATTCCGTTACAGTTACAGGAAGAAATGGGGATTACTTTGCGGGATTACAATTGAGTGTGTGTGTGTGTGTGTGAGAGAGAGAGTACACGAGTGAACGTATGTTAGCGCGAGTGGCACCGTTGCACACGCGGGCAGTTTGAAAAAGCTTCACGGACTGACGGCCGGGAGGAGGAAACGCCGACTGGTATTCACTGGATATTACTCGTCTTGTTGAAGGAGCGAAAGTTTGAGCTGAGAGTCCAATAGCATGCTACGTGATGCAGCTTTTTGCTTGCCTGCTAGCCTACAACCATAATGTGAGTTACACCTTTCAAACAATCTTCCTCCCACCAATTCACTATTTAAACAACATATACGCGACTAAACTTGTGACTGGGATAGAAGTTCATTTTGCAGTTGATGTCACGCATCGTCATCCTCATTGGTTGACTATCTGTCTGTCTGAACTGCGAGGTGTGGTTGCTTTCAATGACAGTTCGAAAACAGAATATGGCCATCAATCAATCAATCTATAGCCTACATGCTTTTTAATTACACAAAGATTTTTGCTATTTGTAGGCTGCCCGTGTCCCTATCAGGCCCGCAAATAGCAGGGGCACATTGTATAGAATATATATTGCGGTGATATTTATTTTTGTTGTCTTCATGAGTATACTCAGTATTTGAGTAATCCAGAAGTAATCAAGTTACATTACTTTATTATGGTACTTGGTTTACACTACTAACTAGATTTTTTTAGCAGGTAACTTGTAATTGTAACATTTTAAAAGTAACCCTCCCAAACCTGTCTATATTTTATCAATGTAATATCCATTTTAACATAGCCTACTGTTTATAACGCCCCAAAAATATTACAGGTTTTCCATACAATGCTGACATTCATTGCACATTTCCATATTAACTCTTTCACTGCCACTGACGTTTAAAGACGTCAAGTAAAAACCTACGGAGGGCTGCCAATGACGTCAAAAAACGTCATCCAATTTTTAATTTTTTTGAAACAGGTGGGGGGAAGCCTTCCGCATCTGTGGTGAAAGTTTCAATTAGGTCTGTTGTGCCTAAGGACTATTTTTGGCCCCTAGAGGGCAGCGATGACTGTCTTTTGACAAGATCGGGTGGGCGTCAGTAGAGGCGGAGCTAGAGCGTCGAGCAGGAGATCAGAATGGAAAAAAAAGGAAAAATGGCGACCGATTGCGAGGAGCTCACGCCCGAGCCGTTTTTTTCAAAGACCAAAAGCATCGACCAACGCTAAAAGAGCACATTGATGACAACGATGATCATCATCGATGATGATGATGAGGGTGATGACTCCGTGGATGGAAAGCATTGACGCGGCAGTAGGAGACGTGGGGGGGGGGGAGCTAGATGGCTGAGGAGGAAGTGGTGCCCGTTTGCAAAGCAGCTCTACACTTACAAGACGAAAGGCATCGACCAACGCTAAAAGAGCACATTGATGACGACGATGATCATCAATGATGATGAATCCGAGCTTGACAGCGAAATTGGAACCGCTGACGCGGCAGCTATGACGGCGTCATAAAAGCGCAGCACAACCGAGCACGCACAGGCGGACGTTCGATCGGACGACGAAGAGTGCCCCGAGTCCAATACATATTCATCGGAGGAGTGTGTAGTCTGCTACTTGCTATATATTCCCCGGAAAAAAAGGCGGTCAAGAAAGTGTAACGTTTGCACGCGAAACGGACGAAGTGAAAGTAAACTGTTGTGCGAGTCCAGCGGCGTCTCCTTGCACGCAGGAGAGCGTTACAAAAAGAAAAACTATTTGAAACATCCACATAATTGTAAGTAGTACCACAGTTGCACATATTTGTAAATAGTTTGCGAAATTGTTTTGTCAAATTGTTACACTGTTGAATGGAAATAAACGTATTTTGCAATCAAAATACACTTTTTCATTGTTGGTGAAAGCGTTTTACAGAAGTAAAGCACTATTTAGGTGTTTGTGGCATCATTCATGGACAAAAAGAAGTGTAGAATTCACTAGAGTGCATGAAATAACATTGTTTCACAAAAAGCTCTTTTTCTCCGTTTTTTGTTTCAAAACAGAGAATTTCAGTGAAAGTAACCATTTTCTATTGTTGATTACTGAAGAACGGAATAAGGTAGAAACAAACTTTTTTTTCTGATGAAAGATGAGAGTCCAATCTTTCATTTGTTAGTATGTGTTTCCATAGTCCAAACACAACATTTTCTGTGGACCTTGAAAGATCAGTCAAAATGCTTAAATCGGCTGGCACTGGGAACAACCCGTTTCTGAAAACGTCTGGCAGTCATAGAGTTAACCTTGATCAGAGGGTTAAAGAATCGTTCTTTACATCCCATATCTATCACTGCCATTGACTGGTGGACAACTCGTTTTTTTTCTAGGGTTCCCAAGTTTTGTTGTACCTTGTACAATATTTCGTATGTGTCCACCACTGGAAGCATGTTGCTTGAGGATTAGTCAACCCACCATGGGCTATGGTAAAGTACGCCAGCAGATGGTACAATGCATTTGATAGATGTTTTCTCACACTTTTTCAACCATGTGTTTTCTGCCCGGCGCGACTCGACAGCACGCACGGGCAGTATGAATGGATTGTCGATGCTTGTTGGTAGCGCATTGACAGTCCATTCGTGTGCTAGTTCGTGCGTGCTATCGAGTCGGGCCGGGAGTGACGTCATGCAGCCGAGTAGCTGACAAATTCAGCCTTCGGAGGACCCAGCCTTGTGAATTTGGACACGGTGTATTTTTTGCAATTGTTTCTGCTGCTGCCGGTTGCATGACGCTCTTGCGCTATGTACTTCCGCGAGCAAATTATTACGTTGATGGTTGACCAATAAGATGAGCGGATTCTGTATCGTCATACTTGGAATGAATGTGCTGTCAGCTGATTGGTTACAGAGCAGGAGGTCCTTGGAATGTTACCGTAAGTTGTCACATAAAGGGCACTGTTGTTCATTAATTCCATTGACATTTTAGGGCCTATTTTTGACTCTCACGGTATTACGAGACGACAACTTGACAACTCTATTTCAAGGGACGGTTTGCCTTTTTGCTGTCTTGCAACAGTGTTGTTTTAGGAACGATTACACATGCTTTAGTTGCCAATTTGTATTTTTATTTATTTACCTGTAATTGAGTAATATTTGTTACTTTGGGCATTGTTCTTTATTAGTTTTTTGTTGAAGTTGCTAAACGGTATGTTTGTTTAATAATAATGTATATATTTGTGGAGACGGGGTCAAGTTGTATTTAACAATTTTAAAAATGTGTAGAATTTCACAAAGTTACTTCATATTAAAGATTAGATAGCTCTGAAAAGAAAAATGCACTGAGCTGTCACTGTCTTATAAATTCAATTATGCCATCTAGTGGCAGAAAAAAAAAATTACCTCAACACAAATCAATATATCAAATTTTTACAGTACAGTAAATATATTTTTTTAATCAATTTTATGAATTGTGAAACTAATATATCAACGACTAAAAGATGCAAGCATTTATATTTAAAAAAATTATGTTGAGTATGAAACTTAGAATACTTTATTGTACTTTTAGAATATACAAAGCTAATTAAACTTGATTAAAAAATTGAATTGCCTGACACCCAAAACATTACGTCACTTCGTCCAAATACTAAAAACATATTTGAACAAAATTGGCCATATTAATTATTTTGGTAAGCTCGCCCCTCCTCGTAGAGCAAGAACATGACGTCAAGCAGGTGCGGACTGGCCATCAGGAATATCATGACTTTCTCTGAACGGCATGTTGGCCTTAACTTGACCTATTAATGAGAATAAAATGCCATTCATCCATTCCAGCCTTATCCCAACCAAAAACAACAATTCTTGTAACATGTCTTTTTTTTTAATAAGAAAAATAGCACTCTATAGCATTGTACTTTAAAAGTTCATACAGTAACAATTAAAATTTGAAGAATTAAGCAGTTTGTAGATGTATCATGATTGTGTGGCTTCCTCTGGTGTGCACGTTTTGGCCACCAGGGGGAGTATAATACAGGCATACAGATACACATGGAGACTTTGTAAGCTGAAGTAGAATTTGCTGGTTTTCACAGAGGATAAAGAATATATGCCTGTGTGCATTGTCTTTCTACATGTGCTGCTCCATAACTGCAAAATTTCCACTCCTGTGCAACACAGGCAACGTCCATGATAAACGTCACAGAAGAAGGAGAAATTGACAAATAATGATGTGAGCGATAAATGTAAAAATATTTTTGAAGTCCTTAACAGAGCATGGAGTCCTCTGATTGGTCGGCTCGGAATTTCTTTGGTGCAACAGGTTTGCTGAAGAGATAAGATGAGAACAATCGTTGCTTATGTGCCCTCACGAGAGCGTACAAATCATGTCATCAGCCACGTCAATTGCACTCACTTGTCAGGTGAGGACACCGGTCGCTTGCTGGACGCTTTGGAGTCTTTGCTGGTTTCTGAAAAAACAAAAACAAAAACAAAAAAAACAAGGTGAAGAGCTAAACAAGGTAAGATAGTATGGAGGACCAAAACTGCCCAAATTAAAAATAAATAAATGAATAAAAGTGAAAATGAAACCAGATACAAAATATAATGTAAAGCATATATATATTTTTGTGCCATTAAGGCACTTAACTCTTTGACTGACAGACGTTTTCAGAAACGGGATGTCGCCAGTGCCAGCCGATTTAAGCATTTTGACTGGTCTTTCAAGGTCCACAGAAAATGTTGTGTTTGGACTATGGAAACACACATACTACCAAATGAAAGATTGGACTCTCATCTTTCATCAGAAAAAGAAGTTTCTACCTTATTCCGTTCTTCAGTAATCAACAATAGAAAATGGTTAGTTTCACCGAAATGCTCTGTTTTGAAACAAAAAGCGGAGAAAAAAAGCTTTTTGTTAAACAATGTTATTTCATGCACTCTAGTGAATTCTACACTTCTTTTTGTCCATGAATGATGCCACAAACACCTAAAGAGTGCTTTACTTCTGTAGTACACCACCACCAACAATGAAAAAGTGTTTTTAGATTGCAAAATACGTTTATTTCCATTCAACAGTGTAACAATTTGACAAAATAATTTCGCAAACTATTTACAAATGTGTGCAACTGTGGTACTATTTACAATTATGTGGATGTTTCAAACACAGTTTTTCTTTTTGTAACACTGCCCTGCGTGCAAGGAGACGGAGCAGGATTTGCACAACAGATACGTTTCACTTCGACCGTTTGTTGGCTCGAAAATCCAAGGCCAGCCCCTTTTCCACTGCAGCAGAGCTCCACCAGGCCTGGTCACCTCAAGTCCTCGTGTCAACCAGAACAGTTAGTATAATTCTGTCTCGAAATGGCCTCCATGGTCGAATCAGTACCCAGAAACCAGCACTAAACAAAAGGCAATTAAAAAAATGTGTGGCATTTGCCAAGGCCCACAGCTTGCTAAAAGGATGGAAGCTGGAAAAGTGGCATAAGGCGTCTAAAGACGTCATCCAATTATTATTTTTTTTTTTTTGAAATGGGTGCCGGCAAGCCTTCCAGAGATGTGGTGAAAATTTCAATCAGGTTTTTTGAGCCTAATGACTATTTTTGGCCCCTAGAGGGCAGCGATGACTCTCTTTTGACAAGATCGGGTGGGCGTCAGTAGAGGCGGAGCTAGAGCGTCGCGCAGGAGATGAGAATGTTAGACAAAGGAAAAATGGCGACCGGTTGCGGCAGCTCACGCCAGAGCCGTTTTTTTCAAATTCGAAAAGCATCGACCAACGATAAAGAGCACATTGATGACGACGATGATCATCATCGATGATGATGATGATGACTCCGTGGTCGGAAAGCATTGACGCGGCAGTAGGAGACGTGGGGGGAGAGCTAGATGGCCGAGGAAGAGCACACGGAGAATGGCGCCCCGTTTGCTAGCAGCTCTACACTTACAAGACGAAAGGCATCGACCAACGCTAAAAGAGCACATTGATGATGACGAAGATCATCATCGATGATGATGATGGTGACTCCGTGGTTGGAAAGCAGTGACGCGGCAGTAGGAGACGTGGGGGGAGAGCTAGATGGCCGAGGAAGAGCACACAGAGAATGGCGCCCCGTTTGCTAGCAGCTCTTCACTTACAAGACGAAAGGCATCGACCAACGCTAAAAGAGCACATTGATGACGACGATGATCATCATCGATGATGATGATGGTGACTCCGAGCTTGACGGCGAAGTTGGAAGCGTTCACGCGGCGGCTATGACGACGTCATAAACGCGGAGCACAACCGAGCACGTTCAGGCGGACGTTCAATCGGACGACGGAGAGTGCCCCGAGTCCAATGTATATTCATCGGAGGAGTGTGTACAGTCTGCTACTTGCTATTTATTCCCCGGAAAAAAGGCCGTCAAGAAAGTGTAACGTTTGCACGCGAAACGGACAAATGCGAAAGTGAAAGTAAACTGTTGTACGAGTCCTGGCGTCTCCTTGCACGCAGGGGAGCGTTACAAAAAGAAAAACTGCATTTGAAACATCCACATAATTGTAAATAGTACCACAGTTGCACACATTTGTAAATAGTTTGCGAAATTGTTTTGTCAAATTGTTACACTGTTGTTTTTCTCCGTTTTTTGTTTCAAAACAGAATTTTGGTGAAAGTAACCATTTTCTATTGTTGATTACTGAAGAACGGAATAAGGTAGAAACAAACTTTTTTTTTCTGATGAAAGATGAGAGTCCAATCTTTCATTTGGTAGTATGTGTGTCCAAACAACATTTTCTGTGGACCTTGAAAGATCAGTCAAAATGCTTAAATCGGCTGGCACTGGCGACATCCTGTTTCTGAAAACGTCTGGCAGTGAAAGAGTTAACAATTATTTCACCTGTTTGGGTTCACCCATTTATAGTCAACTGTCTGCTGGACACCTGTGTTATGAATTATGAGACTCACCTACACATTTCTAATTTGAATTTTGGGCTTTGCTCCATAGACGTTCTGTGGGGTGTACTCATTTTTGCATCACCCTAATTTGAGTAAAACAGAAAATGCTGTCCTCTAATTTTATATTATTAATCTTACTTTCATGTTATAAGTTAAACAGATGTTATATAAATTTAGTCTGGTCATCATTTTGTAAATTGTTTTTGTATTAATTTACATTGTTTAAAGTTTTATTTTTTTGAAGGGGTGTATGTACTCATTATATATATACATATACATAAATATACATATATATATATAAATAAATATATATAATAAATATAAATATATAAATATTTTTTAAATTTATATTTATTTTTTGTATTACATTTTTTAAATTATTTTTTTATATCCGTTATTATGTTTACTGTTATTAATTTATTTATTTTAGTATTTATTTTGACATTTATTTGTATATTTTTAATTTATGAAGCATTTTTGTATATTTATTTAGGGATATATATATTGTCTTGTATTTAATTCAATTTATATATTTTATGTATTTAATTTAAGAATTATATTTTTACATCCGTTTTTATTTTCACTTTTATTGATGCATTTTTGTATTTATTTTGACATTTATTTTTATTTTTTTTATTTTTATTTTTATTTTTTGAATTTTATTTTTACTTTTATTAAGTCGTTTATTTTAAATGTTGGCAGTTTTGGTCATCCACAAGATGGCGACTTGTGCATCAGACGCAATGTTGCTCACCTTGAAGCCACCGGACCTGCGTGGCCGGCCCATATCCCTTCTGGTTGCGAGCAGCGATGCGGAAGATGATGGCCGGCTTGGTGGTGTGGTCGATGTGGGCGTTGGTGAGGCTGGACGTCTGGACCAGGCAGGATGGGCTGGCGCTGCAGTACACCCTCATAAAGGCCAGTTGGGCCGGGCCCGAGGCAGAGGCGGCGGTGGCCTGGCTCGACTGGATCGCCAGGTACACAGAATACTCCGTGATCTTCCCCGATGTGACGGCCGGAGGCTCCCAGGTGAGCTGAGCTCCACCCAAATTCTGCAAGAGCATAACAAGGTCAGTCAACAGCAGAGATAATTAAATACATTAGAATTTTTAGGGACGTCAGAATTAGTGCGTTAATTTTGAGTTGATTTGAAGTCCCTTTAACTCTTTCACTGCCAGACGTTTTCAGAAACGGGACATCCCCAGTGCCAGCCGATTTAAGCATTTTGACTGATCTTTCACAGAAAATGTTGTGTTTGGACTATGGAAACACACATACTACCAAATGAAAGATTGAACTCTCATCTTTCATTAGAAAAAAAAGTTTGTTTCTACCTTATTTCGTTCTTCAGTAATCAACAATAGAAAATGGTTACTTTCACCGAAATGCTCTGTTTTGAAACAAAAAGCGGAGAAAAAGAGCTTTTTGTGAAACGATGTTATTTCATGCACTCTAGTGAATTGTACACTTCTTTTTGTCCATGAATGATGCCACAAACACCTAAATAGTGCTTTACTTCTGTAATACACCACCACCAACAATGAAAAAGTGTTTTTAGTTTGCAAAATATGTTTATTTCCATTCAACAGTGTACACAATTTGACAAAACAAGTTCGCAAACTATTTACAAATGTGTGCAACTGTGGTACTATTTACAATTATGTGGATGTTTCAAATACAGTTTTTCTTTTTGTAACGCTCTTCTGCGTGCAAGGAGAGGGAGCAGGGTTTGCGCAACAGATTACTTTCACTTTCCATTGTCCGTTTCGCGTGCAGACGGCCTTTTTTTCCGGGGAATAGCAAGTAGCAGACTGTACACACTCCTCCGATGAATATGCATTGGACTCGGGGCACTCTCCGTCGTCCGAATGAACGTCCGCCTGAGCGTGCTCGGTTGTGCTCCGCATTTTCCGGTGTTGGCATCGCTAGCCCGTGAACCTTTTATGACGTCGTCATAGCCGCCGCGTCAACGCTTCCAACTTCGCCGTCAACCTCGGAATCACCATCATCATCATCGATGATGATCATTGTCGTCATCAATGTGCTCTTTATAGCGTTGGTCGATGCTTTTCGTCTTTGAAAAAAACGGCTCGACCGTGAGCTGCTTGCAAACCGGTCGCCATTATGGCTTCTTCAGCCAATGTCCCCTCAACACTCTAGCCCCGCCTCACGTCTTCTGCTGATGCCTACCCAATCTTGTCAAAAGAGAGTCATTGCTGCCATCTAGGGGCCAAAAATAGTCATTAGGCTCACTAGACCTGCTTGAAACTTTCAACACAGCTGGGGAAGGCTTTCCTCCACCCGCTTCAAAAAAATAAAAAATAAAAATTGGATGACGTCTTTTAACGTCATTGGCGGCCCTCCGTAGGTTTTTACTTGACGTCTTTTAACGTCAGTGGCAGTGAAAGAGTTAATATCAAAAATTTTTTTAACGCGGTTGTGATTAATTGTGAGTTAACTATTGAAGTCACGTGCTTAACTCTTTGACTGCCAAAAACGTTTAATAACGTTTAGTAAAATCCAAATGAGGGCCACCCAAAACGTTAACTATGGGGTTTTTTTTGGAAACGGGTGGAGGAAAGCCTTGGCCAGCTGTGCTGAAAGTATCAAGCAGATCAAGTTAGTATAATGACTATTTTTGGGCACTAGATGGAAGCGATGACTCTCTTTGGACAAGATCGGGTAGGCGTCAGTAGAAGACGTGAGGCGGAGCTAGAGTGTTGAGGGGAGAATGGGTGAGGAAGCGAAAATGGCGACCGGTGGCAAGCAGCTCACGCTTGAGCATTTCTTTCAAAGACGAAAAGCATCGACCAATGCAAAAGAGCACATTGATGACGACGATGATGATGATGGTGACTCCGAGGTTGACGCTGAAGTTGGAAGCGTTGACGCGGCGGCCATGATCACGTCGTAAAGCCTCACCGGCTAGCGATGCTGACGCTGGAAAACGCGGTGCACAACCAAGCACTTCTGCACAGGCGGACGTTCAATTGGACGATGAAGAGTACCCAGAGTCCAATGCATATTCATCGGAGGAGTGGGTACAGTCTGATCACGGAGAAGACACTGGTTCTGGACTACGATGCCACCATGAATGGAGTGGATAAGATGGATCAGAACATCTCTTACCACCCAGTATAGGAACCGAAGGACATGAGAAAGCCAGACGTAACACCAGGTCACCGTATCATGATCCTGAGAGTAGACTTGATGGCAACATGGCCAAACACACACTGCAGTATATACCTGCTACTCCCCGGACAAAAAGGCCGGCAAGAAAGTGTAGGGACTGCACGCGAAGGGGCAATCGCAGTGAAACTAATCTGTTGTGCAAATCCTGCTGCGTCCCCTTGCACGCAGGGGAGTGTTACATAAAAAGAAAAACTGTAGTTGAAACATCCACACAATTGTAAATAGTACCACAGTTGCACACATTTGTAAATAGTTTGCCAAATTATTTTGTCAAATTGTTACACTGTTGAATGTAAATAAACATATTTTGCTATCAAAAAACACTTTTTCATTGTTGGTGGTAGTGTTTTACAGAAGTAAAGCACTGTTTAGGTGTTTGTGGCATCATTCATGGAAAAAAAAGGTGTCAAATTCACTAGAGTGCATGAAATAATATCGTTTCACAAAAAGCTTGATTTCTCCGTATTTTGGTCCAAAACAGAGCATTTGGGTGAAACTAACCATTTCTATTGTTGATTACTGAAAAACTGAATAAGGTAGAAACAAACTTTTTTTCTGATGAAAGATGAGAGTTCAATCTTTTCATTTGGTAGTATGTGTGTTTCCATAGTCCAAAAACACAATTTTCTGTGGACCTTGAAAGATCATTCAAAATGCTTAAATCAGCTGGCACCCACAGCATCCCTTTTCTGAAAACGGTTGGCAGTCAAAGAGTTAATTAAGTTTAAAAAATGTAATCGCCTGCCTGACGATCCTAATTATTTTACAATCAAAAGCCAATCCTAAAGATCGTTCATCTGCTTTTAGAATAAAACCACTGTTCAGATGTTTGAGGTGTCACAAAAGAAAAAAAATATTTGCAATTAAAGTTACTGTTCTGCCAATTTGTTTTTCCAAAAGCTCATTTGCTCAAGTTTTTGGCCAAAGCGGCTGGTAGAACTTCTTACCTATGTTCTACTTATTTTGGGGTTGAAAGAAAAGGCTATTCTTTAATTTGGTAGATTCAATGTATACATATCATAGAACACATTTGGTAGGTCTTGAAAAATCAATCAAAATGAGGGCTGTCACTATTGAATATTTTTAGAATTGATTATTCCATCGATAACCAAATAATCAGAACAAAATTATCCTTTTTATTGAAGTCAGTGTTTCCTCTACATCACGTGTCAAGATCCGGTCCTCGAGGGCCTGAATCCTGCATGTTTTCAAGGTTTCTCTACTTCAACACCTGATTCAATGATCAGGATAATTATCAGGCTCCTGCAGAGATTGCCATTTCTCAATATCAAGAACATAAAGTATGTTCTTGTGACGCAACGAGTCAGGTCTTGGTAAGCCCGGTCTAAAAAATGTACTTCCCAAGCACGCATATCTCGCTAGCGTATTTCGGTAATTAATTACAGTTTTATCATGTGACTAGCTTTCAATGAATTTGTACTACTATGTTGACGTTTCAAAATGTGTTTGTACAACATACATAGGTTAACTCTTTCACTGCCAGACGTTTTCAGAAACGGGTTGTCCCCACTGCCAGCCGATTTAAGCATTTTGAGTGATCTTTCAAGGTCCACAGAAAATGTTGTGTTTGGACTATGGAAACACACATACTACCAAATGAAAGATTGGACTCTCAGCTTTCATCAGAAAAAAAAGTTTGTTTCTACCTTATTCCGTTCTTCAGTAATCAACAATAGAAAATGGTTACTTTCACCGAAATTCTCTCTTTTGAAACAAAAAACGGAGAAAAAGAGCTTTTTGTGAAACGATGTTATTTCATGCACTCTAGTGAATTCTACACTTCTTTTTGTCCATGAATGATGCCACAAACACCTAAATAGTGCTTTACTTCTGTAAAACGCTTTCACCAACAATGAAAAAGTGTTTTTTGATTGCAAAATACGTTTATTTCCATTCAACAGTGTAACAATTTGACAAAACAATTTTGCAAACTATTTACAAATGTGTGCAACTGTGGTACTACTTACAATTATGTGGATGTTTCAAATACAGTTTTTCCTTTTGTAACGCTCTCCTGCGTGCAAGGAGACGCCAGGACTCGCACAACAGTTTACTTTCACTTTCACATTGGTCCGTTTTGCGTGCAAACGTTACACTTTCTTGACGGCCTTTTTTTCCGGGGAATAAAAAGCAAGTAGCAGACTGTACACACTCCTCCGATGAATATGCATTGGACTCGGGGCACTCTCCGTCGTCCGATCGAACGTCCGCCTGTGCGTGCTCGGTTGCGCTCCGCGTTACGACACCGTCATAGCCGCCGCGTCAGCGGTTCCAATTTTGCCGTCAAGCTCGGATTCACCTTCATCATCATCGAGGATGATCACCGTCGTCATCAATGTACTATTTTAGTGTTGGTCGATGCCTTTCGTCTTGTAAGTGTAGAGCTGCTTGCAAACGCTTGCCATTGCCCGTTCCCTCCTCCATCTAGCTCCATCTAACGTCTTCTACTGCCGCGTCAATGCTCTCCAACCACGGAGTCACCCTCATCTTCATCATCTATGATGATCAACGTCGTCAACAATGTGCTTTTTCAGCGATGCTTTTGGTCTTTGAAAAAAACGTCTCGGGTGTGAGCTCCTCGCGACCGGCCGCCATTTTTCCTTTGTCTTCCATTCTCATCTCCTGCTCGACGCTCTAGCTCCGCCTCTACTGACGCCCACCCGATCTTGTCAAAAGAGAGTCATCGCTGCCCTCTAGGGGCCACAAATAGTCATTAGGCACAACAGACAGACTTGAAACTTTCACCAGACATGCGGAAGGGTTTCCTCTACCTGTTTCAAAAAAAAATAAAAAAATCATTGGATGACGTCTTTTGACGTCATTGGCAGTGAAGCGTAGGTTTTTACTTGACGTCTTTAAACGTCAGTGGCAGTGAAAGAGTTAAAAACCTTACTTACGTCCTTGTGATTTCGTGAGACGTAATCAGTGCTAATCTGTTTATTCATCAAAAAAAAAAGAACCAATAATAGAATCGATAAAGAATCGAATCGTTAAGCAGAATCAAAAACGTAATCGTAATCATAAAAATCTTATCAATTCCCATCCCTACCCACCAACATCACGTTTGTAAGTAGCCGACAGTATTCCTCCCCTTTTATGAGCGTAAATAATAAGAAATATTTAACAAGTACAACTTTATTAAACTAGTCTTTTTTTTACACAACTTGTCTTAACAACTGCAATTTACAATAATATATATAAGTATATTAATATATATTAAATATTATTTACTATATATTCAAAGATATCTGGAGAGGCCCAGAAGTACTGTGAGAATCATGTTCTATGATTTCTCCCGTGCTTTCAATACCATCCAACCAGATCTCCTGAGGGACAAATTGGAGCTCGAGGTGTTTTGCCACCAGCTAACAAGATGGGTTCTGGACTTTCTCACCAATAGGCCGCAGTATGTGAAGGCGAGCGGCTGTGTGTCTGATACGGTGATCTGCAGTACGGGGGCGCCTCAAGGGACTGTTCTAGCGCCTCTACTGTTCACCATTTACACAGCCGACTTCTCACACCACATGATGAACTGTCACCTGCAAAAGTTCTCGGACGACTCTGCCATCATTGGTCTCGTCAACAATGGCAGTACCAAGAACTGAGCAAGAACTTTGTGGCCTTGTGTGAGGAAAATTGCCTCCGGATGAATGCTGGAAAAACTAAGGAGCTTGTGGTGGATTTCTGCCTGACTCAAGGTAATTTAACCCACCCCCTTCTGGTGAACATCCAGGGAATAGACATTGAGATAGTGGACTCTTACAAGTACTTGGATGTTCACCTTAATAGGAACCTGGACAGGACTGACAACACTCAGGCTCTGTACAAAAAGGGACTGAGTAGACTACACCTGCTACGTAGACTGAGGTCCTTCAGGGTGCGGAAGGACTTATTAAGGACTTTCTATGAGACTGTGGTGGCCTCAGTCTTATTTTACAGTGTGGTCTGCTGGAGCAGCAGCATCTCAACTGCCGAGAGGAAGAGACTGAACAAAATGGAGCCCAGTACAGACAAGAATGCATATTGAGAAACGGCCATTGCTGATGAGCTTAAATATGAATCAGCTGTGTTGAAACCTCTAAAACATGCAGGACTTAGGCCCTGGAGGACCGGACTTTGTCACCGCTGCTCTACATTCATTTAGTAGTGGTGGCCCGCCGCTCCTAAATCTTAAGACACCACTCCTTCAAATTTCTGATTAAAGCAGCTGGAGAGGAGGGGAAGGGAGTCACTCATAGGTTTTAGGGGCGCTTTAAGCTTTTAATGGGTTAGGGAATCTTTTTTTAAAAACGTTTTTTTCTTCTGAAGATTGAATGTAACGTCACATTTCTATTTGTCTCGCTATGCATTAAAAGGGATACTTGACTCAATTAGCCATTTTCAGTATTAAGAAGTTAATATTTTGTCTAGAATTAATTTGATAACTTCATTATTTTTCATGTACAATTAATAGCTTTAAAAGCACATTTTGCCACCTGCTGTCGACTGAAAATTACATCACGGTGTAAGCTCAAAACGGCTCACCTATTTTCTGGGTTTGGTAATGTGACGTTAGCCAACTGAGCCATGATTGGTTGTTATCTGAACCCTGAGCACACAATGTCATTTTCAGTCGACAGTAAATGGCAAAATGTGTTTTTAAAGGGATTAATTGTACATGAAAAATAATGAAGTTATCAAATTACTTCTAGACAAAATATTAACTTCTTACTGCGGAAAATTTCTCAATCTGTCAAGTATCCGTATGCATAGTGAGACAAATAGAAATGTGTGTTGTGGAAAAAGTGCATCAATATACATGGATAAAAAAATGCATCAATCATTTTATTAAAAAATTGGAGCCCCTGAATCATAATTGTAATCAAATCACAAGGTAGGTTTGCTCCCAATGGACCTGGCAGCGCCCTGTGTGGCAGCAGCCGACCATTGGTGTTTGATGTGTGTGTGAATGGGTGAATGTGAGGCATTGAAAAGCGCATTGGGCACCATATGGTGTGGTTAAAGCGCTATATAAAAAGCAGTCCATTTACCAGTTACAATATGGCAGTAACACACAATGAGAAGGCCAACTTCAAAATAAACATCGCAAACCTTATTTAACTTATTTTGGACTTGAAATTTCAACTATTGTTAAAAGAGAATTTGTATTTAGAAACAACAATTTTTGTTTTTGAAATTCAAGTATCATTATTCTATTTTTCCTTTGAGCCAAGTTTTTTTTTCTGTTTGTTTTTTATGTCTGCATGAAAAAAAAAATAAATATATATATATCTCTATATATATATATATATATATATATAGAGATATTTTGGAAAAAAATAAAAAATAAACCTTACCATAACAAATAGTATAATTATATAAATATAAGTATAAATATAAATAACGGTCTTATTTTGGAGTTGTTCCCAGCAGCAACGCAACGGATGATTTGACTCGTCACAGACGTCAGCAACACATTGTCATCTTAAACGTAAAAAAAACAACAACTACTCGGTTGTGCTGACACTGTATTAAATGGAGTTAGCACCGCTAATGCGGCTAGCAGCTAATCAAGCGCGAGGGCTGTTTGATTACTTTTGAAAAGTGTAAATGCGCACTTCATTGCGGACAGCCTGACACGCTGATCACTTTAACAAACCAAGCTCACTCAACTGTGCCGATTTAGTCGAGAAAATCGCTACTGTGATTCTGACGTCACATCGTCTCAATTTCTAGAAAGGAAAATAGTGTGCTGCTAGGCATTTAAATTCCAAAAAAAGTTGCTAATCTAAAAGAAATGAAAGACGGTCGCTCATTAAATGAAAGTGTTTTTTGTCTTCTGTATGTATAATTTATAATATAATTGTGTTCTTTAGCAAGTATTTTTTTAGGCATTATTTCATATGACACATTTTGCAAAAACCTCATTTCGTAGACTCAATCTCATGAGACATCTTGTGCTGTGGGATTTGCCTCTAATCCCATCCCCATTTGGTAACTGTACAGTAATTTAAAACATAACAAAACCTCAGCACAAAAGGGATAATATTAAAACAGATTTAGTTCCTGGTTTGGTCATTGGCTTGCAAACGTCTTATTTTGATAATCTCTTTCAAAGCCATGTATTTTGAAAAAGACAACCGAAATGAGTGTGAGCCAATTTAAAGCATTCTGACTGATCTTTCAAGGCTCACAGAACATGGGTTTGATGTACCTTGCACAGATTCAAGAAAGAAACCCTGTGCCAGGTGCAGCAACACAGACCCAGAACACAAGTAAGGACAGTGTACTTTTCTTGGTATTTTCTTTCATTAACAACAATTTGGTCCATGTGTGTATTTGGACAATTCCAGCAGGTGATGACAACAGGAAGTGGGACTCACCTTGCTAATCTTGATGGCGCATGGCGCTCCTGGGAAACCAGGAAGACATGTTTTGAACGCAGACACCTCAGAGAAGGCTCCGCGGCCGCAGATATTTATCCCTGCCACGCGGAATTTGTAGGCCGTCCCCGGTTGAAGGGGCACCTTCTTCATCCGACCGTAGTCCGGCATCACGCCTGAGTGGTGCTGCGGAAAGTACAATCAGTGAATTCATACTTAATAAAAACTCATAAAAAAACAATTAGATTTTGTGAAAAGTGAAGGTGCCCTTACATCAACAGTGACGTCACCATCAGGGATGTAGTAGTGAGAGACAGCCATGTTGGTCACCCTGACAATCCCGACGTCAAACCACTACACACAAAGAAGGACACGCACATTTTGTCACACTGCTTTCCTTGCCATGTGGAGCTGAATGCCGTCTCACCACCTCATTGGCGACCATGCCGTTAGACACATCATTGACCGGGGCGGCAGGCTCGGTCTTAGAGCTAGCTGTCAGGGGAGGGGCAGGCCCAAAGGTGCTCGCCAATCGAGCCACAGCACTGGTGACAGCAGATGATGTCACCTCAAGACCGTTGCTCTCTGCTGCCGGGTCATTAAGACTGTCTGCTGGAGCGAGGCCCTCTGGGAAACAAAGATGGGATGTCAGAACGGTCAGTTGTTTGTCATGCGTGTGATGGCCAAGCATGAAAATGGGTTAGACGAGGGATGGGGGTTGATTTAGAACAGGGGTTCTTAACCTTTTTTACCTTGGGGTCCAACTTTTCCTGAAAAGTGGCCCGGGGCCCATTCATAAATTATGATTTATGTTGACTTATTATTGTTTCTATTTAACAACTAAATGAAATCTAGATAAGGTTTCTAAAATCATTATCAAATAAAATGATTCAATGTGCTAATCAATGACATTTATTTATGTGTAAACACTGACACCCAATAAGATGCCCAACAAGCAAAGAATTCCATTTTTGTGTGTGTTTATGTGGATGATCTTGTCATAGCGAGGAGCGGGGTAACACGAACATCTATACAAGATAAAAATGCAAGAAGCGCCTCTCGCTGTTCAACATTCAACAAGAAAACGGTGTGTAATTCTGAGAGAACAGAATTAATTGCAGCGTCCATTAGTCTGTGTTAGTGTAAGAAGATTTATTTTCACATAGATATATGTATTTGTGAGGATCTATTTTGTTTCTGATATGAGGGGACGGAACTATTCTAAAAGAGCGCGATTGGCGGAATGATACATGGAAAGGAGGGGGGAGTGATTGAGACCGCTGTGTTGTTGTGCGTGACAACACATAGAAGTTGTGCTGGAGCTATTGCCTCTCCGAATGCTGTTTTCTTTCCCACAACTGTCGCTTGGAGTGATCCACGATACACGCATCTTCCCGAAGATCTAGTGCTACATTAGGTTTGTTCGTTTCCCCCGGCGTCGGCACTTCCTGGGTTTGTCACAGCTGCATGTCCCGCCCTATAAACAATGCCTGATTGGTTTGATCTAAAAAATGTTGGTTGTGAACGTATCAGCGGGAGCAATACATGACGGATTCTTGTAGTATTTGTGAACGAATACCGTAAAAATTCAGCTTGCTGCCAAGGTTAGGTAAAGGAGTTCTCCACAAATCAATCTGGGACTGCTCCACGGTGATTTGCTCGGGAAAGGCGGGACATTCTGTACAATACTTTGAGCTTGGATGCATGAACATCTTTACCAGCTAAAAATGCACGAAGCTCCTCTCGCTGTTCAACATTCAACAAGGAAATGGTGAATGATTCTGCAAGAACAGAATTAATTGCAGCGTCCATTTATCCATGTCAGGTTTGTTTGTTTGCCCTAGCGTCGGCTTCCTGGTTTCGTCACAGCCACATATCACACCCCAAACAATGTTGCTCCGTGATTGAAGATGTATTCTCGGGAGTTTGTGAAATACCGGGAGAATTCATCTTGCAGAGCAAGGTTAAAGGTTAGAGGCAGTGTGCACAGATTTTTTTTTACTACACAGGGAGGGGGGAAATATTCTGTTTTAAAAATACCCTGCTACATGTGTACAAAGCTGTCACGGCCTATGCGGGCCAGAGTTACAAAACAAATTACTTTGCGGCCCACTGGATGGTGCTCGTGGCCCAATGGTTAAGAATCACTGATTTAGAAGACCATATCAATGTATAATAAAAAAATGAAATACATCAGTCACATCATGCTGTATAAGAAATAGATTGACAACTTCTCTAATGAAATGCGCAACAGCAACTTTCATGGAGTTAAATAAATGTAAACCGTTTGCGAACCTCTTTGCAACCTTCAGTGTTGGGAAAGTTTATTTTCTACGCAAACTACTTCAAAGTTCAGCTCACAAATTTTAAAATGAACTAGTTCATAGTTCCTAAATGATTTTTTTTTTAACCAAGTGGATCATTCCAAAATGAACTAGTTCATAACTCAAGTCTTTTGCCACTCTATTTGCAGTCTTAAGTATTAAATTGCCCTCATATCTTCATCATATTTATTTTATCTTATGTTCACAAGTCTTGGGACTTGTGAACTGTGTTCAAAATCGTTTATTGGCCCCAGAATGAGCTCGTTTAAGAGAAACGCTCATGAAGCAAAAATACACTACGTTCAGTTCTGTGCCACGACGGCCCGCACCCCAAAAATATTTTCTCATTAGATCGGCACGATTCATATAGGTCACATATTTTGGTTTCAAAACAGCAAACTTCGTCCAAAGGTGAATGATTTTCATGCCTGGATGGTTTGCGTGTACCTGTGGCTACAGGGCCGGGCTCCGCCCCATCTTCCGCTTGGCATTGCAAGTCCTGTAACTGTTGTTGTTGGACAAGAGCTGCAAGCTCCTGCTGAGTCAGCACGATGGGAATTGACTGCTCTGACTCGACACCACCTGGACAAAAACGAGTTCCCGTCACCATACAAGCATCACCATTTCCATCATTCCTGCACTTTGTATGCGCAAGAGATGTGTCGTACCGACGTGTCCTGCAGCTTGCAGAAAGGCCTGGATGGTCAGATGCTGAGACTCGTCTGCAGACAGCCCATCAGCCGTCACCATCAATGTTGTTGTCGTCCCAGAGTCCATCTCGCCGCTGTGCCCTTCTGATGACATAAGCTCCTGAGGAGGCGTGTCCATGGATGCCATCTGAGCATCAAACAGACTGGACAGTATAAGCACACTTCCTTACATCTAGACAAAGTGTGTGCAATCATGCATACCTGAACCACCTCACTGCCCTGCAACAAAACTGTTGCAGATGATGACGTCACATTCTCTGATTGGCTCTCCATTTGCATGGGTTCCTGTGTAACTGCCAATGCTGTGGCAACGACCTCCTCAGACTTGACTGCATCCTCTCTGACCAATGAAGAGATTTCCTACCAACACACATCAGGACTCCAGTGGTGGTGATGATGATGATGATGATGATGATGATGAGGAGGACGAGAAGGGTTGTGGGCTGCACTTACAGGTATGGCTGGACCAGGTGTGGGCGTGGCCTGTGTAACAGTGGTAATGGCTCTGCCTTGGCTGATGGAAACAGAGGTGGCAGTGTCAGAGGACGAGGAGGGCTCTGTGGAGTCTTTTTGCATCACGTCGCCTCCCTGCTGAGCTACAAACAAAACAGGAAGTGAGGTCATTTTAAAACAAAAGCCAAGTGTTGCTTTGCAGGCAAGTCAGTAGGCTACCTGTGGCCGTGGTGGCAGTGTTGGTGGTTCCGGTCTCGTGGGTTTCACATGGTGGATTGGAGCACACCTAAAATCAGGTCACGTTAGGCAGGGTACACATAGACACACAAAAACAATCAGGCCGTTTTTGTCCCAATTTTGCCTGTTCCTGATCGAGGAAGTCAAACATGCGACTAGATTGTCCTTTACGATTATCCTTATGTCTAAGGTATGTTAAGAGTGGGTTTGTCCCAATCATAGATCAAGTGAGGGATGATTGGCCATGCCTGAAGAATTATACACAAGGCTGATGTAGTAGGAAAGTGACTTTTTGTGTTACAGTCAAAGATGGAGTTCACAATACCCCACACATTAACTTATTCAAACTCAAAAACGTGTAAATACGTTTTTTTTTTTTTTTAAATACTTTGTCCTTCACTCTCAAAAACGTATTTACACTTTTTTATGCAAGAGCATACAGATGGCTTTGATGCAGCTTCTGCCATGAAGAGGTGGCTTAAAGCAATGGTAGTTATTACAAAAAACGGCCAGCAGGTGGCAGCAGAGTATAAGAGATCAACCAGTGCCAAGTTGCAACAAGATCGTTTTGACAGTGTTTCAATGGAGGAATGTGAATATTGATAAAACTTAACTATATTGTAATGCTAATTGCTGCAAAACGGAAACAGATACAAATATACTTTTTTTCTAGTGTTAAAAAAAATCTATTTGGTGATATATCGCGATCTTACAGCGAGCAATTCTCGTATCGATCCATTATGCGGCCGAATCGATCGAAACATCCATTTTATATGGAAATATTTAATAAAAGTCTTACTTTTGTGCCGCACCTAAACTCCCACCCACTAGTCGGCAGCAGAACGCGCCTTACTGTGCCACTGTAACACTGAACTCTCGCAAAATTTATCCAGTGTAGTGTCTTTACAATACAATCTCGCGAGTTTACAGTACATCAAAGCTTCAACATTTTGGAGAAGGAAATATGAGCTGCTCCAAAGAATGACTATAAAGCTGAAATTTGGACTCACTTTGGCTTTTAAAGCAAAGAAGATGGAAGCATGGACTATGATAAGAGGTACGCTATATGCAAACACTGCCATTGGAAAATCCAATACTGCAGCAACACCACTAACCTTCGCACTCACGTTGTAAAACACCACAGCGGAGTGGAGATGGCGAGTAAACAAACACCTACCTCGTCTCAACTAACTATTGAACAAGCTTATTCTGCCAAATTTCCTTCAAGATCACCTCGTGCGACCAAAATAACACATTCAGTGATTTACTACATGTGCAAAGACATGCGCCCTCTCAGCCCCGTAGAAGGTGAAGGCTTTCGTAACATGATGAACACTTTGGAACCCCATTACTCCATACCACCCTGCCAACACTTCATTGAAGTTGCTCTGCCCCGGTTGTACAAAGATGTTAAAAGCAATGTGCTGGATGGTCTTCGTTGTGCCGAAAGAGTTGCATTAACATTTGATGCCTGGGCACCCAGATCCACAATGTCCTATGTAACCATAACAGCACATTACATAAACGAAGAGTGGAAGATGGTTTTGCACGTGTTACAAACACGACCAATGTACGACAGCCACACGGGAGAGAATATTGCGGCTTTACTGCGTGCAGCTGTAGATGAATGGGGTCTGAGTGATAAAAATCCGGTGGTGGTGACCGATAATGCTCCAAACATGGTTGTTGCGGCTCGACTGGCAGAGATGGTTCACATTCAGTGTTTTGCTCACAGCCTTAACCTCGTATCACAGAAAGCACTTAAACTACCAACAGTGGCAAGGCTACTTGGCAAAATTAGGCGTGTTACTAGATTCTTCAGAGTACAACTGCAAGTTACCAGCTACAGGTCAAACAAACCCAACTGCAGCTACCGAACCATAGATTAATTACAGATGTTATTACAAGATGGAACAGTCCGTATGACATGACTGAAAGATTTTTAGAGCAGCAACCAGCTGTCTGTGCAGCACTCCTTTCCAATGAAGTGAGAAAGAATGAAAAGGAAGTATTTACATTGAGTGAAAGTGACATCACATGTGCAGAGGAGATACTGAAAGCACTAAAGCTAATGAAGGATGCAACATTAGTGATGTTCTGAGGAGAGCATGACAACTTTGTCAGTCATTGCACCACTCCATGCCAAGCTGATCACGGGCACAGATGAAAACTCTGAAGATTGAGATACAATTAAGGACATCAAGACAGTAATAGCACAAGATCTGTCAAAAAGATATGCCAATGAAAAGGAGACACTTTGCATGGCATCTGCAGTGGACCCACGGTTCAAGAATCTACCTTTTCTGTCTGACGAAGACAGTGCCCACATCTACTTTAGACTCTAGGCTGACTGATGCTGTGTTGGCAGTGATGGAAAAGAACAGTGTAAGTACATTTAATATAAATTTGCATATGAACTCTATAAGGGTATATTGCTTGCTTTTATCATGGTACACCTTAGTTGCATTAGTAATCTGTTCTGTACATATAAGGTTTTAAGTGGTTGTACTAATATGAATTTGAAAATCTTTTGTTTTTCAGGATGAAGAATGTGAAGAGGATCAAGATGGACATGCTCCCAACATTGAGCCACCCATTAAGAGACCCAGAGCATCGTGTGCTTTAGCTGATCTCCTTGGTCCAACATTCACCTCTCACAGCAATGACATTAACAAAAAAACTGATCAAGAATCTGCAGAAGATGAGGTGAAGATGTTAAGGATGGAGTCTCCCTTGCCCCTAAATGGTGATCCTCTCAATTGGTGGATGGACCATGAAGGGGCCTATCCTCATATTTTCGCTGTAGCCCGTCAGTTCCTCTGCATCCCAGGCACAAGTGTCTCAGCAGAGAGAGTCTTTTCCACTGCAGGGGACATTGTAACTGCACAAAGAAGTGTGCTTAAAGCAGGGAATGTTGATCAACTTGTGTTCCTGCAAAATAATCTAAAGAGAAAGCACTAGCACAAACTAAGCAAGTTATTATTTCTTGATGGAGACAATCTACCTCTGTTAAATTGCACTAAAGTAATGTTACACAGTTGTTGCGTTCTAAAAGAAATCTTGACTGTCTTTTTTTCCCTGTGGTTGTGGTCAAGACAATATTTTGACTTGCTTATGCAAATTGCATCAAGGATGCGCAAAATAATATTTACTTTTCATAACGGTTCATTATATTTTACATCCTTTTGGATGTTTTTTTTTACATTTAATGCTGTAATTCTGCATTTTAGCAGGTTTTCACTAAGCATGGAAGAATGTTAAATAAAAGAATAGTATATTAATGGAACATTAAGCCTTAATATTTTATTTCAATGCTGTTCAAACGTGAAACAGATTGCAAACTGTATACAGTGGCACAGTTATAAGCCTGAAGTTTCAGATAAATATATTCATATAAATCTTACAGTGTACATGTACAAGTTTAGTCATTAGTATTTTCTAAATGTGATTTTTTTAATCGCAATAATCGATTTATAGATTAGCATCGGGATTAATCTGTATCGAATCGAATCGTGACCTATGAATCGTGATACGGATCGAATCGCCAGGTACTAGGCAATTCACACCCCTATTTTTTTCCTAATGAAAGAAGAGACTCTACAGTAATCTTTCTTTTGGTAGGTTCCACATTTGTATAACAATAGAACACAGTTTTCTGTGGGCCTTGCAAAATCAATCAAAATCCAGCAAAACAGATGGGAGTGAAGGGGGGTGCTTCAGTGAAAATAGCTGGGAGTGAATGAGTTAAAATAATGATAAACAAAAAGACTGTTAAATCACACAGTTGATTATTTTAAAAACTAATAACCAAACTGCATTTCTTCTTTCATTTGTGGTCTAAGAAGAATTGATAGACGAAATCAAAGTGTTTTTCGATTCCCCATCCCTATCAAGCGGCACCCCCTCCCCCTGTACAGTGGGGCCATTGTAAAGTGGGCTTTTGCTACCACTATGACCTGACTGTTGGGCTACAACTCGGCACGTGTTCATTCAAAGGTAGATACTATAGTCCCTGGTGGGAGCAGCACCATGCCACTGAACATCAAAATATCGTGAAACTGCCCTTGACATTTCCTGAAGTGAACCTCTTAATCTTTGGATTGTCAACTCCTGTTTTAGGGGATAATTGTGAAGGCCAAAGAGTGGAGTGTGGACACAGCTGGCTTACCTGAGTCAGTCCTCCCGCTTCCACCGTAGTGGCAGTGTTGGTGGTTCCAGTATCGTGGGTCTCGCATGGCGGATTGGAGCACACCTGAGGAGGAAGAGAATGTGATATTTTAGGTGGAAAAAGTGGGGATGCCCCTCCGCACAATCAAGCAGAGATGGGCTTGACTTAGCCATGTGCAAGTCTCAAGGTAAGGTTAATTAAGTCCTAAACTTTAAGTCTAAAGCCAATCGCAAGTTATTTTGTCTTGGACATGTCAAGTTATCTACATTGATATGTCATTTCGAAAGTCAAGTCACCTGTACGATCAGGTGTTCAATAGGAGATAAGACCAATGGTCTAATAATTACAATATTGGCCAATTTATGTGACCCAAATGAATGTATAACACAACTCAACATACTGGACTCCAATTCAACATGACTTTATAATAACTCCATTAACTCTTTGACTGCCAGACGTTTTCAGAAACGGAATGTCGCCAGTGCCAGCCGATTTAAGCATTTTGACTGATCTTTCAAGGTCCACAGAAAATGTTGTGTTTGGACTATGGAAACACACATACTACCAAATGAAAGATTGAACTCTCATCTTTCATCATAAAAAAAAGTTTGTTTCTACCTTATTCCGTTCTTCAGTAATCAACAATAGAAAATGGTTAGTTTCACCGAAATGCTCTGTTTTGAAACAAAAAATGGAGGAAAAGAGCTTTTTGTGAAACTATGTTATTTCATGCACGCTAGTGAATTGTACACTTCTTTTTGTCTATGAATGATGCCACAAACCCCTAAACAGTAGTGATGGCAGTGTGACACTGAAGCTTCGATGCAAGCTTCAAACTCTGAACTACAATTCCATAGAACCACTGCTTCAAAGCTTGTTTTGGTGCGGAAAAAATCACGTGACATATGACGTCCGAAGCAGCGACTGATTCGTTGCCCGAATGAATCACATGCCTGGTTCGCGGTCCAATCACGTGATTCCCGATTCTGACAGGTGACAGGTTGAAGCAGTTTTGGATTTGAGCGTCAATCCTTTAAAACCGCTCTAAACAATGTACTATTCGTGGATTGTCGGTGTGTTGTTGGTGCTGTTGAATTGTCATTGCCTTGCGTTGTTACATTTGGTCATTCATGGAGCCAGCCAGAAAGAGAGGTCGTTCTGAAATGTGGGAACACTTCAATCTGATCATTCCTGATAAGGTAGGTGTGCTGGCTGTTTAAAGTTATGTATATAGATCAGAATCAGAAAAAAACTTTAATTATCCCCGGGGGACAATTATTTATTGACTTTTTTTTTTCGAGGCGCAAATTAAATAAAAAACATTTTGACTTTGACGGGAATGGAACCCGAGTTACCCGAGTGGCAGGTGATAATTTTACCACTGAACAACCAATGTTGTAAAGCTTATGTAAATAGGCTTTACCTTTTTTACTTTCTTCAATTGATTTGACCTCAGTCAGGTGCATGTGTAGAAACAGTATATGTAATATGATTAGTGTACCCATTTGGCTATAGCATTATACAATCAAATTGCATTTTTATTTAAAAATGCTTACTCTACAGGTCCAGTGCTTAGTGTGTGCTACTGAACTGAAGTATCATGGGAATACTTCCTCCATGATAAGGCACTTCACTGCCAAGCATGGAGCTGCTGTTAACCAGGGGGACACAAATCAAGGTATGCTATACAGTATGTATTATGCTATTATTAAGTAGACACACAATATGATATGACTGTATTCCATGACTCATAGGCCTGCTTCGTTTAAGTGCAATTTTACATAAATTCTTATTTTCTTCAATTAATTTTCTTTTTATTTCTTTGTGTCTTTATTTTTTTGTCTTAGTGGACCGGAAGCCAAAGCTGGATGAGGCTCTTGTGAATATGATAGTGAAAGACTCGCAGCCTTTTTCCATCGTGGATGACTGTGGCTTCAAGGAGTTTGTGGCCTTGCTTGATCCCACATACACTCTTCCATCCAGGCGGGCTCTGAAGAACATGGTGCTCCAGAAATATGAGGAGGAGAAGACCAAGGCCAAGGCGGTCATGCAGAGGGTAGAGGCTGTGAGCCTAACTGCTGATATGTGGACCTCCAATAATATGGATGCATATCTAGCAGTGACCTGCCATTATGTAGATGACTCTGTGAAGCTGGCCACAGTGCTTTTGGGAGTGGTGCCTTTCCCTGAAGCTCATACAGCTGTTAACATTACTGCTGCAATGAGGTCTCTCATGGAGGAATGGGGCATTGAAAGCAAAGTGAGCTCTATTGTGACGGATGCAGGGGCTAATATGGTAGCCTCTGTCAGAAGTTCCAATTTAAGACATGCACTTTGCTTTGCCCATTCACTAAATTTAGTGGTGAAGAAGTGGATTTAACTCCTGGCCTACAAGACCATCCCACAAGGGCACGGAAAGTTGTCACTTTCTTTAGAACCAGCACAACAGCAAAAGAGAAGCTCACAGAAGTGCAGGAGCAGATGCAGCGTCCAGTGATGAAGCTTATCCAGGAGGTGGACACACGCTGGAACAGCACCTTCCTCATATTACAGCACCTTTTTGAGGAGAGACAGTCAGTAGGGGCAGCTCTTGCAACGCTGAAAACAGAAGTAAGACCTCTGTCCTCTGAGGACTATGAAACAGTTGCTGCATGCCTCCAATTGCTTGCCCCCTTTTACCAGGCAACAGTAGAATTGTCCGAGGAGAAAAGAGTCTCAGGGTCAAAGGTCATCCCAATGACAAAAATGTTGAGGCTATACTTGAATCAAACATTTGGTACAATAAGCCACAACACTGCTGCAATACTGGGACAGAACTTACTGTCAGGGATGCAAAAGAGGTTTGACCCTACAGAAACCCAAACAGCACTGACGCTTTCAACACTGCTGGATCCACGATTCAAAACAATTGGATTCTACAATCAAGTACAGGCACAAGCATCGATAAAACGACTGACCGCACAATGCTCACAACTGATGACATACACACCACCTGACACACCTACAGAAGAACAGCCCTCTACATCAGCTCTACCAGCACCAGCAAATCCATCATCCACTTGTAATTGTTTTTAATTAGTTAATTGATTAAATGCAGGAAAAATAAATACAAGTAAAAAAGGATATGGATTGAAACCTTACAGTACTGATGGTTACTGTTTGTCTTTCAGATATTAACCTTTGGCACACACTGGACAGAGATGCTTCTGAAGCAAGGAAGGCAAGGAATGCCACAGCAGACGCTATAGTGGAGGTGCAGCGTTATATGACTGCGCCACCCCTGGACCGATCAGAGGATCCACTGGTTTACTGGCTGAACCACCAAAATGTGTACCCTCATCTGTTTCAGCTTGCAAAACAATTTTTATGCACGCCAGCAGCGTCGGTCCCGTGCGAGCGTGTTTTCTCTAAATGTGGAGAAGTTGTGAGCAAAAAAAGAAACCGGCTCAATCCAAAAACAGTGGAAAAAATTATGTACCTCAATAAAAATCTTTTGAGTGTCCCCCATCACCCCCTGTCAGTTACACAAGCACACCCAACCTATGCCATATTTTACCAGCACTTTCTCCTCAATAACAAAATACACACATTCATCAGTCTTTATTTGTCAATAAAACATGCTATTCGGTCTTAGTGTGAGTCTATCAAAGAATTTTCAAAGCAAAGATGCTTTAAAGCCACTGCATCCTTGCAGTTTACCAGTAGAGGTCGCTGTAACTGAAGCTTCGAGTAATGAACCTATTTTCAAAACAATTGGCTGAAGTGGTTCACTGCTTCACAAAAGCTTCATTTGCCCATCACTACTAAACAGTGCTTTACTTCTGTAAAACGCTTTCACCAACAATGAAAAAGTGTTTTTAGTTTGCAAAATACGTTTATTTCCATTCAACAGTGTAACAATTTGACAAAACAATTTCGCAAACTATTTACAAATGTGTGCAACTGTGGTACTACTTACAATTATGTGGATGTTTCAAATACAGTTTTTCTTTTTGTAACGCTCTCCTGCGTGCAAGGAGAGGGAGCAGGATTCGCACAACAGATTACTTTCACTTTCATTGTCCGTTTCGCATGCAGACGTTACACTTTCTTGACGGCCTTTTTTTCCGGGGAATAAATAGCAAGTAGCAGACTATACCCACTCCTCCGATGAATATGCATTTGACTCGGGGCACTCTTCCGATTGAACGTCCGCCTGAGCGTGCTCGGTTGTGCTCCGCGTTTTCCGGTGTCAGCGTCGCTAGCCCGTGAACCTTTATGACGTCGTCATAGCCGCCGCGTCAACGCTTCCAACTTTGCCGTCAACCTCGGAGTCACCATCATCATCATCGATGATGATCATCGTCGTCATCAATGTGCTCTTTAGCGTTGAAAATTCCCAAATGTGAGCTGCTTGCAACATTGTCCGCTTCCTCCTCCATCTAGCTCCGCCTAACGTATTCTACTGTCAATGCTTCAAACCACGGAGTCAACATCATCATCATCATCATCGATGATGATCATCGTCGTCATCAATGTGCTCTTTACCGTTGGTCGATGCTTTTCGACTTTGAAAAAAAAAACGGCTCTAGCGTGAGCTGCTTGCAACCGCCATTATGGCTTCTTCAGCCATTGTCCCCTCAACACTATAGCCCCGCCTCACGTCTTCTGCTGACACCCACCCGATCTTGTCAAAAGAGAGTCATCGCTGCCCTCTAGGGGCCAAAAATAGTCATTAGGCTCACTCGACCTGCTTGAAACTTTCAGCACAGCTCCGCAAGGCTTCCCTGCACCCGTTTAAAAAAAATAAAATAAAATGGGTGGACGTCTTTTAACGTCTTTGGCGATCCTCCGTAGGTTTTTGCAGAACGTCATTTAACGTCTTTGGCAGTAAAAGAGTTAATCATCTTTTATTATTTTAGTGTCAATCAAAACCTGCTGTTAATGGCAAACATCTGCTAGCTTATCTGGAGTCAGGTCGCGGGGGCAGCAAGTGTCAATCAAAACCTGCTGTTAATGGCAAACATCTGCTAGCTTATCTGGAGTCAGGTCGCGGGGCAGCAGCTTTGGAAGGGAGGGAGAAGTATAGGGAGAAGTGGAGACAGAGAGACAGATTGAGAGAGACAGAGATTTTCGGGGTTGATTCTAAAGTGAGGTCAAAATGACAAAAAAATAAAAAATTCCATTCCTTAATTAAGAGCTGGACATTATTTCAAACTGTCAGGACAGAAAGGTGCATAAAAGCTTCTGTATGAACATACCAGAGGTTTTGAAGAAACAATAAATAATAAATAACAGATTTTTTTTTTTAAGTAACAGTTGAGCTCAAATTACAACAGATCATGGAATGACACAAAATATACAAATGTAGTATGCTATGCTTTTATCTGCTAAAATAATTGTTTTTGTCTTCCTGTCACTACACTTGTCTGTCTCCTCATGTCTCAACGGCCACATTAAAATTTTGAGGCTTGCCCACACAAGTCACCACTATCCCTCTGTGAATCTAGTGACAAAATAATTGCCTGGTGTGTTCCTTGGTCTTCATGATACTGTTTGCTTCCCAATAGTCTCTCTCTCTCTCAACTTCTGACACCATCACAAAGCAGGTGTATTTATACTGAGACGAGATTACACACAGATGGACTATTAATAATCATCAGTTATTTAGGTCAACATTGGATCATTCAGAAATCATCCACTTCACACATGTCCCACTTGGTGTTGATTCTACACCCATTTATTTATTTATTTTTAATCTTTATGTTTGAAGCCTGAAATGCGGCAAAACGTCAAAGTTTAAAGGGGGGCTAATACCGCAAGGCACCGTACATTTTTTCTTTAAACCAAACATAAAATTAACGACAATCAAGTCTTCCAGATCCTGTCTAGTAAAGTAGCAAGCCCAAATTCAAGCCTTTTAATTTTTGTCAATTCATCAAACAACGTCTTAAGTCACAATGACTTTAGTCCCCAGCTGAATTCCTCGGTAACTCACCTTCAGTACTTGATTTGTGTCCACCGACACCACAGTGGCGATGTTGGCGGTTCCTGTGTCGGGTGTCTCACAGGGCGGGTTGGTGCAGCCATTATCAGCTATGGTTGTGATGGCAACAGTAGCAGTGTTGGTGGTTCCAGTGTCGTGTGTCTCGCAGGGCGGGTTGGAGCAGACTTCAGTCACTGCAGCATCAATATACAACACTTGTGTCAAACTCATGTACTGTGTATGGGCACTTCTCCATTAGCCCTGTTCTTGCTTAAAAGACACCCCGACTGTAACGATAACTTTTCTCTATAAGATTTATTTGGTTGTTACCAACATAACTATGAGATTTTGTTTTGAAAAATCGTTTCCAGTGTAATATATATTTTTAGAAACATTATTTGTATGTACGTCGCCATTGTTGTTTACGTCGTAACGCATTCAGTGCGTAGTGGCGTAGCATGACAACTCGCTCTCTGCCAAGCAATGCAAAACGAGTATAAAGCGAGGTAAGCCTCGTAGCCTTCCTAAAGAAAAAAACATGTGATCGAGAATCACCCTCCCCCACGTCAGGCTCTCAAGAGCTCTTCCATTGTTATGCCTTGCACAGTTTTTCAGCGTTTCTAGTTGCACCCTTTTTTATGGGGAGAGATTCATCTTAAAATTATTCACACAAATAAATTTGGGATTTTCTCGTGTATTTGAGATCCATAAATACATTCATGATTTTTACACGTGTTCCTGATCCACAAAAATATGCAATTTTTTACGTCTTTTTTCTTTTTCAGTCTAATTTTTCATGTGATAGTAAAATTCTTGCTAAGATACTAGCATTACGATTACACAAGGTAATTACCGACCTAATTCACTTTAACCAAGTTGGCTTTAGTGGCACAAGGAGTTCAGCCGATAATATTAGGCGGTTATAATCAATATCATGTGGGCCTCTCAGGATGCTCCCTCCGCTGCGGCCCTTTCTTTAGATGCTGAAAAGGCCTTTGACAGGGTGGAGTGGCAATATTTGTTCTCCACCCTGGAGGCATTCGGCTTTGTTAGGCGATTTATTAGCTGGGTCAAACTCCTATTCACCCAACCTAAAGTTTCAGTGGTAACGAATGGCATTATCTCACAGCCATTTGAGCTGCGAGGGAAACGAGGCAGGGCTGTCCTCTCAGTCCTCTACTTTTTGAAGTACCTTCCATCACATGTTGCGGAGTGGGTTCAGGTGGCATTGATGTTGGGGCGTAAACTTATTATTTCTGACTGGAAAGCTTCATCACCTCCCTCTATCAAACTTTGGCACATCCACCTGGCAAAAGTAGCTGCACTAGAGGGTCTGTCATACCGATTATTGAACTGAGTGGAAAGCTATGATTTGAAATTGAAGCGATACCTGTCTAACATGAAGGGACCTGATTAAGAGAGGGGGAGATATATCTGTGGAATGTCTGGGATCGAGTGTGTGGCGCGTCGTGAGCTGGTACTGTTCTTTGCTTTTATTTATTTTTTAAGTTATTGATTCACTTTCACTATTCTTGTGATTATTACTTTCTTTTATTTTTGCGTTTTTTATATACTTGTTTTTTGTTTGATTTGACGTTTTCTTTGAGTTTGGGCACAGTGCTACATGCAGTCAATGTTTGTTTTCTATGTACATGTCTTGGAGTAGTGATATGACTGCTACTTGCCACATGCATGTCTATATTGTGCATTGTTTAAAAATCGCAATAAAATGTTAAGTTATTAAATGAAGGGGAAAGACGTGATCAGGCACTTTGTATAGACCCTTCTAGTGTGACGTGACGTTTATGTGTGCCCTTTACATTTTAACAAAAACGCTCGCCAAAAATCAAGCTCTCTACATTCATTTGTTATGGGGGGCTTGTCCTCCGGGAGACGGAGCAGTAGCTAAGCAGTGATGTCAACTGGAAAGGTGGCTGAATCAGCAGATGCTAACCTGCGTGAACCTAGCCTCTTACCATACGCAAAATATGGGAGAAATAATCAGTTTTGTTCTGTTGTACTGCTACGGTTTAATATATATTAAACTGTTGAATTTAATAACTGATTAACAGCATATAGAACTTTTTACGGCACTGGCCAAATCAGCAGTCGCTAAGTTGCTAATGTACCTAGATAACACTGCAAGACTTACGTGAAACTGCTAACTTCAATGGTTCAATGTTGATGTATAGCAAAAAGTGTGTACTGTATACATTGTATTGATTGTCTTGATGGCAGCTTTGTCTTGCTGGCTTAAACCGAGTGATTGATTTTTATCTATATGTGAAAGCTTCTGTGCATTTGATGGGTAGTACTTCGTGACATCACTAGGGATGCACCAAAATGAAAATGTTTGGCCCTAACCGAAAAATTTAAATGAAAAATGCTTGGCCGAAAACCGAAATGCCCCCCCCAAAAATGCCAATTTTTTTTTACTATCATTGTATCTATTATAATTTATTAAAATTATATTATTATAAAATATTTATTTAGCACTGGCATTTTAACAAAGCACAATATGAATTGAAATGTGCCCACAATGCAGACATGTTGGCTAATGGTACAACAAACACCAAACGAGGGTTGAGCATTTTCTAGCGGTGCAATTGCACTTTATAGTCAATGTAGTTTGCACAGGCGGGCACATTCACAGATTCACTAACATTTAAAAATAAACAAATATATTTGTTTGCACCAGCTAGTCGGCTTCGGGAACGGACTGCAAAGTAAAACACAGCATCCTGTACAGGTCTGTTGCCTACCCGGAGATAGCCAGAAATGTTTCCGTGTTTAAAACTGTTGATAGCAATAGTTCTAGCATTAGCTAAAGTATTCAGCACGGCCACCGGGATGCCGGTGAAAAAGTGGAAGCATTCGGGGAGCTCTTAAAAAAATATATATATATATATATTTTTTTTAAAAGGCGCTGCGGGAGAAAGAGTGGCTCACCTGTACTGCAGTAGTTCTGTCTTTTTCCGACCCACTTAAATGTTGTACACCAAGTGGGGCCCCTCTCCTCTGGTGTGTGCAATGACCCCGGGAGCTGGTGCAAACTCACACGGTGAAAAGCCAGCGAGAAGAAAAAGCGGACAGTGGAACCTCACCCCCGCGTTTGCTGTTTAATTCTTGCTTGCTAGCGTCACCACAACCTATTTCGGCCATATTCTTTCGGCTTTAATTGTATTGTCGGTGGTCGAATATTCAGTGCAACACTAGATATCACGGCAACTCATATTTTGAATCGCCGCAAAAACAGTGGTGTGGGACTTTTTGGGGCTAATGGAAAACTGACATATGTCTTGCAACAATATATTTGTCCTACTGTATGAAAGCCAGAATGCATCTCACAACGCATCTGGAGCTTGATACATAATGCTTTTTTCTTATTATTTCTTGACAATAATGTGATATGTGACCCTCACTAGTCTAAACACGACGTTCTGATTATTATTACATTTGTAGAATATGAGTTATGCAGTAAAATACAGCCATTTTGATCCATCTCAGGGGGCATTTTGCCACTTGTTCCTCAAATCTCAGATAACAACCAATCACAGCTCAGCTTTAGAAAACAGGTATCCTTGAGATGGGAAAAAAAACGGCTGGATTTTTCTGCATAATTCATATTCCACAAATGTAATATTAATCAGAACGTCATGTTTAGACATGAGGTCGCATATAACATTATTGTCAAGAAATGTTTAAGGTTGACTTCCCCTTTAAGTTTGGCTCAATTTACCGGCAGTTACGGCATCGCCACTCTCGCCTTCCAGACCGCTACTTATAAGCGTGCTCGTCGTACTTCCCGGTTCTTCTGAGGTGGGAGAGGCCATGATGGAGACTGGCAGATCCTGGACCAGAGGTTGGGCTTCTGCTCCGCTCGGGGTCATGATCAAAGTTACCTGTAAGAACACAAATATTGCAAACCCAATTCCAGTGAAGTTGTGACATTTTGTCAAACTAATAAAAACTGAATAAAATGATTTGCAAATCATGTTCAACCTATATTTAATTGAATACACTGCAAAGAAAAGATAATGTTCAAACTGATAAGCTTTGTTTTCAACAAATAATCTTTAACGTTCCAAAAAATCTGGGACAGGATCATGTTTACCATTGTGTTAAATCAAATTTTCTTTTAACAACATTTAATAAACCTTTGGGAATTGACGACACTAATTGTTGAAGCTTTGTAGGTGGAATTATTTTCCTTTTATTTTTTTAAATCTACAGCTTCAGCTGTTAAACAATCTGAGGTCTCCGTTGTCATATTTTACGCTTGATAATGCACCATATATTTTCAATGGGACACAGGTCTGGACTCCATGCAGGCCAGTATAGTACACGCACTCTTAATACGAAGCCACGCTACTTTAACACGTACAGAATATGGTTTGGCAGCAATGGTCCTGTATATCGCAAAACTTGGGCCGATACCTCACATGAGAATTTGGTTAATTTAACATAAAAAAAAAAAACTATACTATTAGTCGGTCCCCACATTTTATTTAATTATACACCAATTTTGAGTGTTGACAAATCACTTGCTTTTGATGCTGCAATGTCAATAATTGAACAAACATTATGTTTTTGAGGATGATGACAATACAGCTTATTGACAAAACTTGCCACGTCATTACTGCAAACACGCCCTTTAACAAAACAAAAGAAAACTGTAATAACATTGCCTACTTGGATACCTGTAATAAGTAATCAGGCATGAAAACAGGTCAGGAATGGAAAAGGTGAGCACTTGAACCAAAATCTTTCAATGTTAAATTTTTATTTTTCTAGAAAAACTGTTTGCAAAAATGCAAACATCTTTGCTACAATTATTGGACTATGGATGAACGTTGAGAAAACAGTATAGACTGCCTTCAAGTGGGATGGGTACCTATCGCATTTGAACTGGTTCTGTTCCAATTGACAGCAGCGGGTTATCGATACCGGTAATGAACAGTACCAATTTTCGTTACTTTTGTTCTGTTGTTTGTGGTAATAAATGTTAATTTATTCAACCATCCATCTATTCACTACCACTTATCCGGGGTCGGGTCGCGGGGGCAGCAGCTTTAGGAGGCCCAGACTTCCCTGTCCCCAGCTACTTCAACCAGCTCCTCCGTCGAGATCCCAAGGCATTCCCAGGCCCTCAGAGACATCTCTCCAGCGTATCCTGGGTTTTTCCCGGGGCCTCCTGCTGGTGGGACATGCCCTGAACACCTCTCCAGGGAGGCGTCTAGGTGTCATTCGAACCAGATGCCCGAGCCACCTCAACTGGCTCCTCTCAAAGTAGAGGAGCAGCGGCTCTACTCCGAGTCCCTCCCGGATGACCGAGCTTCTCACCCTATCTCTAAGGAGAGCCCGGACACCCTACGGAGGAAACTCATTTCGCCCGCTTGTATCCGGGATCTTGTTCTTTCGGTTATGACCCACAGCTCGTGATCATAGGTGAGGGTAGGAACGTAGCTCAACCGGTAAATCGAGAGCTTCGCCTTTTGGCTCAGCTCCTTTCTTCACCACCACAGACCTATACAGAGCCCGCATCACTGCAGATGCTGCACCGATCAGCCCGTCGATCTCCCGCTCCCTCCTACCCTCCCTCGTGAACAAGACCCCAAGATACTTGAACTCCTCCACTTGGGGCAGGATTTCATGCTCCCATGTTAATTTATTTAACAATAAAATAATAATTTAAAAACATTTACTTTAACAGTTGTTTTTCATTAAATAAAATCTGACAGGACTTCCGGGTTGAGAGCGAGCATAACTTTTTGCTCTTGCCAGAAAGAATCCAGTTGAACTCCACTGAGCGAAAAAACAACGAATAGAATCAATGTAAATAAAGAGACATGTGTGGGGTGGACAAACGCGAAGGACGACAAACTGGAAGCGCCTGAAATACACCGCAAGAAGACGCCGAAATGAATGAAAGTGACCAATCTGCCGAAGCAGGCAAGCTATTGGCTAATGCTAACACTCCGGCACTACAAGAGACAGGGATGTGATTTGACCAAAGTGAAATTATCTGAAAATTTAGCCAGGGGTCTGGGGGCCGCCGGCACTCAGCTAGGTCCAGGGCTCATGGGTTTTCCGTGTTTTTAAGTACTTTCAATGCACTCACATGACAAAGAAATAGACAAAACAGCAGCATAAATTTTCAATGTATACTGAACTATCCCATATAAAATGGCAGTTTTAACCAACTCAAAATCAGTCACATTCAAAAACATTGGACTGCCTTTGCTTTTAAAAACTATCACTGAGAATATCATCATATCTAACTAATGTGATTACTAAGTTAACACATAAATAATGTTGAAGAGTTCAAATTTCATGGACAAATAATTGTATCATGACCAAATGAAAAGTAACTCATATTAGAACATACCACAAATGTCTTTGTTATAGCAGAAGATGTTATCTGTCGGAGTCATGAGCATACACAATGAACTACTAAATCACTGGCCATGCAGAAACATGAAATTCATTCAGAGTTCTGAAATTTATATTTTCTGTCACATTCTAGATGAATTATAACATCACTTAATATCACAAATATTGTTTTCTATTTTCTACTCATTAAAACATTCAACATATTAACAGGAATATACACTACTTCCTCCTAGACTTCATTGCTTTGGAATGGGTCTTTCTAGCCTGCTTCTGTGCAGCTTTGATGGTTCTTCTTGAGGCAGCCTTGCTCATTTGGGTGTCCTGTTTCACAGCAAGTTCTGTTCGTTTTGCAGACAACATAGCTGCTTCTGCATCCTTCTCCTCCCTGTACCTTTTGGAGGATGTCCTCAGATTTAGGCACAGTTTGGACTGCACAGGATCCATCAGAATGTCTTTCCTGCCAAAATGGCTGACAGAGGTGGTCTTTCTTGCTCTTAGGGCATATTTCACAGTCTGGATAGAACTGTATGTGGCTATGTCCATTCTGCATGCTTTGGGGTTCAGGACATCACCCATGACACTGAAAGCCCCCTCTACTTGCGGCCCATGGAAGCAACTCATGAGAGCCTTCACCATCTTGGCCAAGGTTGGGTATCTTCCAACAGCAAAGACTTGAGCCCACCAACGATCCAGTGCAATTGCCTTCCCCTCCAAAGAGTCCAAAGGTGTTGGCAACTCACTGTCCAACTGGTATTCTCTCACCTCGAGATCATAGTTCCCCAGCTCTGACTCATCAAGGACATTGGTGACCAACGATGACAGCTTCTTCAGTTGGTTTAAAGTTGAGCTGTGTCCTCTGGCAAGTGAGTCAATGGCAAAGGCTGCTTTCAGAAGCTTGCTGTTCATGGGCAACTTTATCTGAAGGTACAGTCCACATGCCAGATATGCTGCCTTGGCTTTGGCTTTGAACTTGAACACAACTGACGACTTGTTGGAAGAATCCATCAATTTGCTGGTGACACCATCATAGAAAATATCCTTTTTAACTCTTTCACTGCCACTGACGTTTAAAGACGTCAAGTAAAAACCTACGGAGCGCTGCCAATGACTTCTAAAGACGTCATCCAATTTTTATTTTTTTATTTTTTGAAAAGGGTGCGGGCAAGGCTTCCGGAGCTGTGGTGAAAGTTTCCAGCCGGTCTGTTGTGCCCAATGACTATTTTTGGCCCCTAGAGGGCAGCGATGACTCTCTTTTGACAAGATCGGGTGGGCGTCCGTAGAGGCGGAGCTAGAGCGTCGAGCAGGAGATCAGAATGGAAGACAAATGAAAAATGGCGGCCGGTCGCGAGGAGCTCACGCCCGAGCCGTTTTTTTCAAAGACCAAAAGCATCGACCAACGCTAAAAGAGCACATTGTTGACGACGATGATCATCATCGATGATGAAGATGAGGGTGGTGACTCCGTGGTTGGGAAGCATTGACGCGGCAGTAGAAGACGTTAGATGGAGCTAGATGGAGGAGGGAACGCGCAATGGCGAGCGTTTGCAAGCACCTCTACACTTACAAAACAAAAGGCATCGACCAACGCTAAAAGAGTACATTGATGACGACGATGATCATCATCGATGATGATGAAGGTGAATCCGAGTTTGACGGCGAAATTGGAACTGCTGACGCGGCGGCTATGACGGTGTCGTAACGCGGAGCACAACCAAGCATGCACAGGCGGACGTTCGATCGGACGACGGAGAGTGCCCCGAGTCCAATGCATATTCATCGGAGGAGTGTGTACACAGTCTGCTACTTGCTTTTTATTCCCCGGAAAAAAAGGCCGTCAAGAAAGTGTAACGTTTGCACGCGAAACGGACCAATGCGAAAGTGAAAGTAAACTGTTGTGCGAGTCCTGGCGTCGCCTTGCACGTAGGAGAGCGTTACAAAAAGAAAAACTGTATTTGAAACATCCACATAATTGTAAATAGTACCACAGTTGCACACATTTGTAAATAGTTTGCGAAATTGTTTTGTCAAATTGTTACACTGTTGAATGGAAATAAACGTATTTTGCAATCAAAAAACACTTTTTCATTGTTGGTGAAAGCGTTTTACAGAAGTAAAGCACTATTTAGGTGTTTGTGGCATCATTCATGGACAAAAAGAAGTGTACAATTCACTAGAGTGCATGAAATAACATCGTTTCACAAAAAGCCGTTTTTCTCCGCTTTTTGTTTCAAAACAGAGAATTTCGGTGAAAGTAACCATTTTCTATTGTTGATTACTGAAGAACGGAATAAGGTAGAAACAATTTTTTTTTTCTGATGAAAGATGATAGTCCAATCTTTCATTTGGTAGTATGTGTGTTTCCATAGTCCAAACACAACATTTTCTGTGGACCTTGAAAGATCACTCAAAATGCTTAAATCGGCTGGCACTGGCGACAACCCGTTTCTGAAAACGTCTGGCAGTGAAAGAGTTAACATTATTTCACCTGCTCTACACATCTATAACTAAATTCAAAATGATTAAAATAAAGAATTAAAAATGTTAACAATGTTAACACCTTCCAGAGTCAGGGATAAGAACTTGCCCCAAATGAAGTAGTTCAAATATCACCCGGTCTCGTTTACGACCTAAATCCAGATGTAGTCCAGATTTTAAACAGTACAACGTACTATTTTTAGAATGTCATTGATCACACGCGCATTAGCGTCGTAAAACAGGTTTAAAGTAGGTTGCCATGTTTGTTTTCTTTCAGTTTTTTTTTGTGTCTTAAAATAATGTCATAAGCCGATAAAGCCAAATAACCAATTATAATTACTTTTATTTGAAACGTTTCATGTGTTAAATGTGTGCGTATTGCTACGTACATTTGCTTCGCCAATTCCAGATCAGCCATTGACCAAAATAGGAGGCTTCTTTCATTAAACCTGGCAACCCATCACGGCTCGCTAGTCGCTAGCTAAGCTACTTTAGCATCCGAGTCACATTTGTCGTCGATGAAAAGCCGAGCGTCTAGAAAGAGCTCGCAACTAGTATATCTGTAAGTACAATTACAAAAGGATCCTTTTTATAACAAGCGCGTTTATTGGTCAACACGGAGACTTCAGCCAATCGCAAGATCCGTTTCATTTCAGTTACGGAAACACTAAAATGGAATGCTGTAGAGACGAAATCTGATTTTTTACCACTTAAATTTTTATTTTTGGAGATAAAAAAAAGCGGAATTCCGCGAATTAGCGGAAAAATCACATCCCTGAAGAGAGCCTACCTGGCCTAACAAAACTATTTGACGGATTGAGACAAGAAATAGGAAATGGATTTGTGTCGTTCAAGAAGGAGGTTACAGCTAGAATAAAAAACTGAGCTGGACACATTCAAGTTGGAAATAAACAAGCGTCTGGCAGACGACAAGGAACTGAAAGATCAAAGAGAATGCTTGGAGGACACACGCATTTGCGAAGTTGAGGACTGTGATATGGAAGTTATCCTGCTCAAAACTCCGAAAGAACAGAAGATTCTAAAGGACAAACTGACGGACGTGGAGGGAAGATCACGATGGAATAATCGGCGCATTTTTTGAGTGCCCGAGGGTGCTGAAGGGTCCTCCATGCCCCGCTTCATGGAGGAACTGCTGCAGAAAGAGCTGGAGCTTCCAGCTGAAACACAGCTCATGATCCAGCGGGCGCACAGGGCGCTAACTGAGCGACCTGGCCAAGGAGAGGCACCAAAATCGGTTAGTGTAAACTTTCACCAGTTCGAAACTAAAGAGTCCATACTCAAGAAGGCAAAACGTCCCAAAATAAACGGGAAACCATTGTTCTTCAATCACGACTATGCCTTTGAGGTGGTTCAAAAAAGTAAAACCTATAGGCATAAAGCGAGTCGTGAAGGAAAATGGGATCAAGTTTCAAACACCAATGACCAAGATTAAAATATACTGGACGGATGGGGCCAAAACATATGCAAAACCGCAGGATGCGGCTGATGAGATGAGGACTCTATGTGACAATCAAGGCCCTGGAGCGGAGCGAGGACGCAATGGAGGGGTGTATACAGCAGGTGAGTACGTGGATGCCGGCGCGGGCGTCTGAGTCCTGGACCATCGCGGCAAGCCAGAGAGCAAAGGAGAAACTGCAGGAGTTTCGGGGACAAAGTTATGGAGCAACAGAGGGAAGTAGCAAAATAACTATAAAACATTTAAGTTTCTAACTGAAGAAATTATTATATGTAGATTACTTCCTGTAAATGTCGTCATTAAGAAATACAATTAATATAGGCAAGAGAATACCCTAAAACATAGTTGGACTGTGTAGGAAAGAGGACTTGAGTCACTACTTACATTTACAGGGGGAATCTTCTCTTATAAGAGGCTTTCCCTCTAACCTACCAACTAGGTTAGAGGCTTTCCCTAGGTCTCGGGGTCCAAAGGAACAAACCTAACAATATAGAAAAAAAATCACAATGGGGCCATTGTTTTCCGGAGTGATTTTTTTTCTATATTGTTATGTTTTATTTTTATTTAGATGTGTTTGTTGTTTTGGTCATGTTTTTCAGAATTCTCTTTGTTAAAGATGCAACCTAGCATTCTGAGGTTCACTTCTCTAAATGTAAATGTGTTAAACAATCCCCTGAAAAAGGGGGAACGTCCTTAAAAAGTTTGTAAAAAAATAAATAAAAAAATAAGGCTGAGATCATTTATATACAAGAAACACACCTGTCCGACAGAGCATAAAAAAATGTAAGTACTTAAGTATTAAAAATACACTTTATAGTTCATATAAAAAAGGTAGCAAAAGAGGGGTAGCAATTCTGATTCCAAATGTAAAATTTCAGAGCCTTAAGGAAATTTCAGATGATGAAGGTAGATTTATTTTGGTCAGGGGAAAGTTTAGAGGAAGATATGGTCACGCTATTTAATATTTATGCACCACCTGGATCTGACAAATCATTCTATAAAGCTATCTTTGATTATATTACTTTAGAGATGCAAGGAATATTAGTGTGTGGGGGTGATTAGAATATTACTTTGAATCACACTTTAGATTCAGCTAGTGCAAAAAAACACAGCACATGCTTGTCAAAGTATATCAATACAACATTAATGGAGCTGGGGATAATAGATGTTTGGCGTGAGTGCCACCCATTAGAGAGGAACTATACATTATATTCAGCCCCACATTTGAGCTACACAAGAATAGACTATTTTTTCATGAACAAAGATCGGTTAAGAATATTGGAATGTCAGATAGGGGTTGCAGATTTGTCAGATCACTGTGCCTTGAATTTAACATTGGATATAAACAGGACAATTAAGAAAGCTAACTGGAGATTAAATGATGGCATGCTAAATAATCAGCAAATTGTAGAAGATATGAAAATTCAAAGAAACGATTACAAAAAAGAAAATCGTAATGGAGAAAGGGATCCTACAATAATATGGGATGCGATTAAAGCAGTAATAAGGGGCAAATTAATATCCCATGCTTCATACACACACACACAAAAAAAAAGCAAATATTTTAGATTTTCAAAAAGCTACAGCAGATTTAGATGCTTTAGAACAACTTCATAAAAAAATAATGACCCAGAAACACTCAACAAGATTAGAGAAATTAGGAAAAAAATAGACAATATTTTAACACAGGAGGTAGAAAAGAAAATACGATTTTTAAAACAAACTTACTATTAATAGGGAGTTAAATTAATCAAATCTCTTGCCAGCCGTTTAAGAAACCAACGACAACTTAACATTATTCATAAAATTTGAAACCCTAGATTGAAAACAGTATATAAACCTAAAGAGATCAAAAAGGCATTTGAAGATTATTATTCACACCTATATTCACAACCAAAATCTGCAACGGAAGAGGCAATTCAAGAGTTTTTTTTAATTCACTAGGTCTACAAAAAAAGAGGAGAAACACAAAATTCAGTAATAAATTCTCCAATAGCTAAAAAAAAGAATTAAACGAAACGATTAAAAAAATGAAAGCAAACAAGACTCCCGGAACCGATGGTTTTCCAGTAGAGTGGTATCGGATCTGTAAAATAGAGCTGACCCCTTTGCTGTTGGCATAATTTATTCATACACTGCAGAATGGTGTACTACTTCCATCTTGGAGACAAGCCATAATTACAGTTATACACAAAGACAGAGAGCACTGTGAAAGCTTTTGACCAATATCAATATTAAATTGTGACTATAAGATATACACATCAATTATATCTAACAGATTTCAGACTTTCATTTCAGATTTGATTGATGAAGATCAATCAGGCTTTGTTAGAGGACGTCAAACCCAAGACAACATCAGGAGGACACTACATGTGTTACAACAGGTGGAATTAAAGTGTTTTAATCTTAAATTTAGATCCTGAAAAGGCTTTTGATTGTGTTAGCTGGACATTTTTGTATTGTTGTTTGGAAAGGTTTGGCTTCAACTCACAATCAATTAAATGTGTGAAAACATTATATCAAAATCCAAACGCGAGAATTAAGATAAATGGCAGCCTCACAAACTGGTTTGGGCTGGAAAGGTTGACAAGACAGGGATGTAGCCTTTCCCCAACTTTATTTGCAATCTTCATCGAACCCTTGGCTCAAGCGATAAGGAAAGGAAGAGGGAATAGAAGGCTTTAAAATTGGAGACAATGAGCACAAAGTAGGGTTATTCGCAGATGTCCTAATAGATTTAAAACGACCGGAAGTATGTTTACAAAAATGAATGGATCTCCTAAATTATTCTGGATAACTCTCTGGTTATAAACTAAATGTTGGAAAGACACAGGTGGTCAGGCTCAATCAACTGTAACCCCCCCTACTGAAATTATGAAACAATATAGTTTCAGGTGGAATGAAAATTATATTAGTTATTTGAGAATAACAATTACAAGCAACCTCAATAAACTGAAGCTAATTACAAACCTCAGAGTGAACAAATCTATAAAGACATGGTGAGATGGGATGTTTTGTTGTTGACTTGTATGCAAGAATGGAGACTATCAAAATGAATGTGCTGCCGAGAATTTTTTAAATCTATTTCAGTCTTTGCCAGTGCCAATTGAAATTCACCAGTTCACTGAATGGGATTAAAAAAATAATAATAATCAAAACTCATATGGAATCGGGCAAAACCAAGAATTAAATGATCAACACTTCAAATTCCAATGAAGAGGGTTGGGACTGCCACATTTAGAAAACTATTTCTATGCGGCACAGCTTAGGTTTATGATGAGATGGTGCGATTCGGCGAACACAACAAAATACAAACAAATAGGCAGTGTAAGTCATGTAAAAGCTATGATTGCAAACAATAGAATGTTTGTGGAGAATGAAAACAATCTAGATTCTATTACCTTGGAGGTTTGGTTTAAAACTGTTAAAAATTTTAAAATGAAGAAATAAATAAAGCTGTTCTGTTGGCTGGCTTTTGATACAAATTTTAAACCAGGCACTATGAATACAAAATGTAAAGAATGGGCAAATAACGGGTTAAACACTGTGAAAGTATTCATCAAAAGAGGGGAATGGCAAGCTTTCAAGACTTGTAACAAAGTTTTGACTTGCAGAAACAAGAATTCTTTATGTATCTTCAAGTTAGAGATCATTACAACAAAGAGATAAAGCCAGGCCTTCCAGGTGAATTAAATGTGATTACAGAAATACTCTGAGAGGTATATCTAAATATGGGAAGGAAATTGATATCTAAATTATATAAAGGGTTGGTTGTCAATAGGAAAACATCCACGTTATATATCAGGGATAAATGGGTTAAAGAATTCCAAGAAGAAATAAGTGATGATACATGGTTTAACATTTGTGAAACTCAAATTATTACTACGAATTTTAAGAATTGGAAAATGTTTTGTTGGAAAAACATTGTAAGGTACTTTATCACACAAAAGATTAAAAAAAGCTTCCAAATCAGCTCACCAACCCTGTTGGAGATTGTGTGGAGAGCAAAATGTCAGCCATTCGCATTTTTTTTTTGGGCAATGTAACAAATTATTGAAGTATGGGAAGATACCGGGGAAGAAATTGCGAGAGACTTACATTTATCATAAGATTGCGACAACCAGCATATGAAGATCACTGGGAAAAGTGGACATGATACAACAACAACTGACCGTTTGTTCATTTTGTTTTTGGATTGTTGTTGCGTTGGAAACAATAAAAAATAAGTTACATAAATAAGTTGCATGAATAAAAAAAATAAATAAATCTGACAAATAATAAAACATCATGAATTTAAAACACATGAGCCGGATAGGATAGAGTAAATAAAAAATATAAATAAATAAATTATTATTACAAATTACAAAGTGAGAAGCAAAGTTATTTGCAATGAACAACAAAGAACAACGTTAAGCATTAATACAAGAACAGAAGATAAATCATTCTATTAGTGTTATTTTGATTCCTTGTGCACTTTTTCAAGAACGTCCCTGCCGCACATAGCGCGATGAATTTGAACCCAATTTGGGAATAAAATCTCGCAAAAAATGACGGAAGAGGACGTGAATGACAATGAAGAGAATAATTGGGACTTGGGAGCAAACTCATTTTAATGTATCCCAGCCACCGCTCGGCTTCAGCACCAAGAAGTCCACGCACCAGGTGGACCACCACGCTCAACCAGAGCATGTTAGAAACCGCAAAGCTTCACTCTCGTTTTGCTGGTCAGCGGTCAAATCTTGCATGCTTCTCCACAAACCCGGAAATGTAGCGTGAATGAAATCCAGAGTGGGTAACGTCAGTATACTAGTAGTGCATACACTGTTGCGATCAAGTGCGCCATAGTAAATAACCAACACATCTACTCCCGCACACACAATTTGCGCTTTGGAACATGGCACCGTCTGATTTAATGTGAATCAGTGCTGTCTTTGGTACGGATCCCACCCGGAGTTCAGTGATACACTGAATCAACGGTCATCTACTAAATTACTGTTGCCATCCCTTTTTTGCACTTCAAGAACACCGTACCAGCCAGACACACTAGCTGCTAGCCACTAACGTTGGAGACTTGCGACGTATTATACAATGACGACGTAATTAACTAGTGGTTTCTTAGCATCCTAAATTAGTGATTAAATATACTTTCAGGATGTCATTGTGATAATGTTGGTAGAAAATATGTAATTTAAATAAGAACTTTGATATTTAAGCCAACACGTCGAAAAAGGAAGTCAAACTGGCGGTCACGTCGCCGCGCAGGCTTACTTCGAAGTAAAAGCCAACCAAGCCTGCACGTCGCCGCGCAGGCTTACGTCGAAGTAAAAGCCAACCAAGCCAATTGCATTGGCATCAATGTATTGTTTGGTAAAGCTTTATTTTTTTTAACTTAGCCTTGGTGTATGTGGTGTATTACGTTGAGTAGGTTTCCAGCTTCATCGACATGTCTGAATGATGGGGTAAATCCATCATGTGCTTTGTACTGGTGTGCACAGCAATATAATGCAATATCGATTTTTTTCCCCGACCCCTAGTGTTGTTGCCAAACTACCACCGGAAAAATTTATATTCCCTGTCGCGGGTACAACACATGTTTTTCAATAAATACATGATTTTGTTTAGGGAGCAAGGTTTTGTAACAAGAAAAAAGTATTTATTGCGGAGAAACAAAAGAAAAGCAAGCACTCACTCACATTCTGCAGTAGAATCTAGGTGCGTTCAATGACCACGCACGCAGTAGGAAATCTCAGGTATACATAGAAAAGCTCAGACGACTGAATGTTTTTCAGTTTTGTTTCAGATGTTTGAAGTTTAAATACCAAACCTTTTCGAAGAATCTCCACTTTTCTGTGGTAAAAGTTCTAAGATCCTGCGGCAGGGGATACAATTTTTTATAGGGTTAAGTACTTTGGCACAACACCGATACTCAACTCTTGAGTAGTCACCGCGATACTGATACTAAATACTGATATCACCAGCACATAAAACTCCCCACCCAAAAATGACGATGCTTTAAAAGAAAGACCTATATGGAATCCCAATATATAATTTTATATATACAGACAGTGATACCTCGGCTGACGAACGCTTCAGCTCACGAACTTTTCGCCTCACGAACATTAAATTCGTGAGCATATAGTCTCAGCTGACGAACTAGTTTTCGGTGGACGAACCAAATCACGCGACACGAGAAGCTGACGCACGCTCACGGCGTCCCAGTTCATCACCCCCTTTCTTTGAGTGCGGACGTGGTTTGTGTTTGGTAGACATTTTGGACCATTTTGGAGTGTACTTTTGCTATCATGGGACTGAAAAAGACCCAACCACAGGCTAGTGTTAAGCCTAAGAAGACCTTAAAGAAAATTACGGTCGAGCAGAAGAAGGAGATCATCGAAAAACACGAACGAGGTGTGCGTTTGTGTGGCTTAGCGTCCCAGTACCAGTACGCTAAGTCTACCATTGCTACCATCCTTAAGAGATTTTTAGTCAGTACAAAGGATAAAGAGTCTCCTAAGAAGCAAAGAAGAGAAGCCACACCGGAGGTTGAGTTACCTACAGTCCTTATGGAAGGTGACTCCTTCCAAACAGTAACTCCCTCCCTCCCTCCTCCTCCCACTCCATTCCATCAAGCCATCAACTACCATCACAAAGGCAAATAAAACGACTTTATTATACAGTACAGTGTATTTCTTTAATTACAATACAATAGCACATTTATTATACATAAAATAAGGTATATTTTGTGTCGTTTTAAGGCTTATTTAGTAGAAAATTATGTTTTATGGGGACCTGGGAACGGATTATTCTCATTTTAATGGTTTCCTATGGGAAATAAATGTTTGGAAGACGAACTTTTCGCCTCACACACACTTTCTGGGAACCAATTAAGTTCGTGAGCTGAGGTATCACTGTATATATATATATTTTTTCCTTAAAATTGCATGAAATTAATGGCAACTTTTTATTCATATCATTTCTATTTTCGAGTTCCTGATCATAAAACGGCCGCAGGAAGGCGGCCAATACCGGCATTGGCCACCGCTGCGAGTACTGATACCTTAAAATAAGACTGGTATCGGTAGTCGACCATCCCTAGTCAGGATGGTACCACATCTGCCTCAATTTGAGCCAGGAAAAACCCTCAGGACATTTAACTCTTTCACTGCCATTGACGTTTATAGACGTCAAGTAAAAACCTACGGAGCACTGCCAATGACGTCTAAAGACGTCATCCAATTTTTTTTATTTTATTTTTTTTGAAACGGGTGCGGGCAAGGCTTCCGGAGCTGTGGTGAAAGTTTCCAGCCGGTCTGTTGTGCCTCATGACTATTTTTGGCCCCTAGAGGGCAGCGATGACTCTCTTTTGACAAGATCGGGTGGGCGTCAGTAGAGGCGGAGCTAGAGCATCGAGCAGGAGATGAGAATGGAAGACAAAGGAAAAATGGCGGCCGGTCGCGAGGAGCTCACGCCCGAGCCGTTTTTTTCAAAGACCAAAAGCATCGCTGAAAGAGCACATTGTTGACGACGATGATCATCATCGATGATGAAGATGAGGGTGGTGACTCCGTGGTTGGGAAGCATTGACGCGGCAGTAGAAGACGTTAGATGGAGCTAGATGGAGGAGGGAACGGGCAATGGCGAGCGTTTGCAAGCAGCTCTACACTTACAAGACGAAAGGCATCGACCAACGCTAAAATAGTACATTGATGACGACGATGATCATCAACGATGATGATGAAGGTGAATCCGAGCTTGACGGCGAAATTGGAACCGCTGACGTGGCGGCTTTGACGGTGTCGTAACGCAGAGCGCAACCGAGCACGCACAGGCGGACGTTCGATCGGACGACGGAGAGTGCCCCGAGTCCAATGCATATTCATCGGAGGAGTGTGTACAGTCTGCTACTTGCTTTTTATTCCCCGGAAAAAAAGGCCATCAAGAAAGTGTAACGTTTGCACGCAAAACGGACCAATGTGAAAGTGAAAGTAAACTGTAGTGCAAGTCCTGGCGTCTCCTTGCACGCAGGAGAGCGTTACAAAAGGAAAAACTGTATTTGAAACATCCACATAATTGTAAGTAGTACCACAGTTGCACACATTTGTAAATAGTTTGCGAAATTGTTTTGTCAAATTGTTACACTGTTGAATGGAAATAAACGTATTTTGCAATCAAAAAAACACTTTTTCATTGTTGTTGAAAGCGTTTTACAGAAGTAAAGCACTATTTAGGTGTTTGTGGCATCATTCATGGACAAAAAGAAGTGTACAATTCACTAGAGTGCATGAAATAACATTTCACAAAAAGCTCTTTTTCTCCGTTTTTTTGTTTCAAAAGAGAGAATTTCGGTGAAAGTAACCATTTTCTATTGTTGATTACTGAAGAACGGAATAAGGTAGAAACAAACTTTTTTTTTCTGATGAAAGCTGAGTCCAATCTTTCATTTGGTAGGATGTGTGTTTCCATAGTCCAAACAACATTTTCTGTGGACCTTGAAAGATCACTCAAAATGCTTAAATCGGCTGGCAGTGCGGACAACCCGTTTCTGAAAACGTCTGGCAGTGAAAGTTAAAAAAAAGAAATAAATAAATATATATATATATATATATATATATATATATATATATATATATTTTTTAATCAATATTTTTTTTTTTAAATTGAATGAATTATTAGTGCGCCACTAGATGGCGCTAAATATTACACACTGTCACTTTTATCTGCCATGATCGGAATACAATGAAGCTAGATGCTATGCTGCCCGCCACACCCGTTTCAACAGTTTCAATTGTACATTGAGGAACATTGTCCTTAAACTATTTGACTATTGCAATTCAGGGAAGCTCATTTTATACCCAATCATGGCACCCACCTGTTCCCAATTAGCCTGTTCATCTGTGGAATGTTCATAACAGGTGTTTCATGAGCATTCTTCAACATTCTCAGTCTTTTTTGCCACCTGTCCCAGCTTTTTTGCTACGTATTGCAGCCATAATATTCCATGCTAATGATTATTGGCTGAAAACAAAGTTTATTAGTTTGAACATAGGATTGGGCGGTAAAACAGTAATACGGTATCCCGGGGTGTCCAAAAATGGCAACGGTGTCACTTTCAATACCGTTGTTAAAAAAAATAAAAATAAAAACTGCAGCGTATAATGATCTATTATAATATTAAACATAACTTTTTGATAACATGACATTTGTAGTTATGTTGTCAAATTAGTAATATTACTATAAAAGTTTAAAATTAATAGTAAGCTGTTAGTTACTTGACAGTCACATGACCGCTAATAAGATGGAGCGAGACAAAATAACCAGTCGGCACAGCTCGGTTAGGCGATCCCCTAAAAAGAAGAGAAAAAAATGCAACTGCTACAATTTGGCGGCAAATGTCGAGGAGGCCTGTACGCAAAATCTGCATGAGGACTGTAACGTGTGGGATGGAATATACTTCGTATCGCCGGACTTATCTGAGGAACAATTTCCCCTGCTCACTGCTGCAAAGAGATGAGTTTGTCACAGAGTCCACAATTCATTTACCAACTACCAGTATTAGTAAGTCCATAGAAAATAAAAAATACCCGAAATAAGTGAAATCCACAAAGTAGTTAGTTTTATGTTTTACATTTATTATTAAAGTTTTAAGGCTTTAAAACCCCTCAGCACACAATTCAGTGTTTCCCATTTCATGTTAATACTTGGGCGGGCCGCCCAGGTAAATTGGCCACCACCCAAGTATATTTAAAGAAATAATAAGAATAAGAATATTTTTTTTTTTAAAACTGTCGCGACCAGATATACCGCATATAACATTAGTTCGCCGTCACTCACTTGTGGATCATGAGGTTAGAGGAGACGCAAGTAGCAGGACTGAGAACACCCCACAAACCCACCCCCCCCCTCGTCACCCCAAAGGAGTCACCCAAGTATATCTCAAATCTGTGGGAAACGCTGCAGTTTATACACTTTTCTCATCAAGGCATTTTCTCACATTTCTCTCTTATTTAAACATTCTCAATGTTCAAACCTTCATGAATTGTATAGCAGATACAGTACTGTAAAAAAAATAAAAAGTTAAGTAAAACGTCTTAAGTAAGCGGCACGCCTGATTCAGCGTGTGTGCGAGAGGGCGCAGGAAGATGGCTTCACGCACTGAAGCGCTTGCTGGACGTGCATTCCTCGTAGAGAAGCATGAAGCGCTAATTAAGTTTATTAAAGCTTATTAAGTGTAGCGCTCGCTGGCCGTCCACTCCTCGAGAAGTATGACTCGCTAATTAAGGCTCCACGGGAGCGCGCCAGCAGAGTGGAAGCTACGCAACAGCATTGGCAATGCCTACGCATTTTTTCAATAAACACATGAAGAACACGTGTGGTTTTCAATTTTAGAAATGCTTTGTAACAAGAGCAAATGTTTTTCACGGAGAAGAAGAAGAAAAAGCAGCAATCATTCCTGCAGTGGACTCAAGGTGTGTTCAATGAACAGGCACACAGTAGGAAATCACAGTTATGCATAGAAAAAGCTCAGATGATTGACAGAGCACCAGACACAGGTTGTGACGTATTTTTGACACTTCCCTTAACTCTTTCACTGCCACTGACGTTTAAAGACGTCAAGTAAAAACCTACGCTTCACTGCCAATGACGTCAAAAGACGTCATCCAATGATTTTTTTTTTTTTTTGAAACGGGTAGAGGAAACCCTCCCGCATGTCTGGTCAAAGTTTCAAGTCTGTCTGTTGTGCCTAAGGACTATTTTTGGCCCCTAGAGGGCAGCGATGACTCTCTTTTGACAAGATCGGGTGGGCGTCAGTAGAGGCGGAGCTAGAGCGTCGAGCATGAGATGAGAATGGAAGACAAAGGAAAAATGGCGGCCGGTCGCGAGGAGCTCACACCCGAGACGTTTTTTTCAAAGACCAAAAGCATCGCTGAAAAAGCACATTGTTGACGATGATCATCATAGATGATGAAGATGAGGGTGACTCCGTGGTTGGAAAGCATTGACGCGGCAGTAGAAGACGTTAGATGGAGCTAGATGGAGGAGGGAACGGGCAATGGCGAGCGTTTGCAAGCAGCTCTACACTTACAAGACGAAAGGCATCGACCAACGCTAAAATAGTGCATTGATGACGACGGTGATCATACGCGATGATGATGAAGGTGAATCCGAGCTTGACGGCGAAATTGGAACCGCTGACGCGGCGGCTATTACGGTGTCGTAACGCGGAGCGCAACCGAGCACGCACAGGCGGACGTTCGATCGGACGACGGAGAGTGCCCCGAGTCCAATGCATATTCATCGGAGGAGTGTGTACAGTCTGCTACTTGCTTTTTATTCCCCGGAAAAAAAGGCCGTCAAGAAAGTGTAACGTTTGCACGCAAAACGGACCAATGTGAAAGTGAAAGTAAACTGTTGTGCGAGTCCAGCGGCGTCTCCTTGCACGCAGGAGAGCGTTACAAAAGGAAAAACTGTATTTTAAACATCCACATAATTGTAAGTAGTACCACAGTTGCACACATTTGGAAATAGTTTGCGAAATTGTTTTGTCAAATTGTTACACTGTTGAATGGAAATAAACGTATTTTGCAATCAAAAAACACTTTTTCATTGTTGGTGAAAGCGTTTTACAGAAGTAAAGCACTATTTAGGTGTTTGTGGCATCATTCATGGACAAAAAGAAGTGTACAATTCACTAGAGTGCATGAAATAACATCGTTTCACAAAAAGCTCTTTTTCTCCGTTTTTTGTTTCAAAAGAGAGAATTTCGGTGAAAGTAACCATTTTCTATTGTTGATTACTGAAGAACGGAATAAGGTAGAAACAAACTTTTTTTTTCTGATGAAAGCTGAGAGTCCAATCTTTCATTTGGTAGTATGTGTGTTTCCATAGTCCAAACACAACATTTTCTGTGGACCTTGAAAGATCACTCAAAATGCTTAAATCGGCTGGCAGTGGGGACAACCCGTTTCTGAAAACGTCTGGCAGTGAAAGAGTTAAAAATAAGTGGAGTGTTGAATTATTTCGTTCCCAGTTTGTAGTATTTGATTACGCATTTGACTAATAGGGAGCGGAATGGAGAAGAGCAGAGACATGTACACACACTCAAGCAACGTTACATTGAGTCATTGGAGTGCCACTGTATTGACAATATTTAACTCTCTGACTGCCAGACGTTTTCAGAAACGGGATGTCGCCAGTGCCAGCCGATTTAAGCATTTTGACTGATCTTTCAAGGTCCACAGAAAATGTTGTTTGGACTATGGAAACACACGTACTACCAAATGAAAGATTGAACTCTCATCTTTCATCAGAAAAAAAAGTTTGTTTCTACCTTATTCCGTTCTTCAGTAATCAACAATAGAAAATGGTTAGTTTCACAGAAACAAAAAACGGAGAAAAAGAGCTTTTTGTGAAACAATGTTATTTCATGCACGCTAGTGAATTGTACACTTGTTTTTGTCCATGAACGAAGCCACAAACACCTAAACAGTGCTTTACTTCTGTAAAACGCTTTCACCAACAATGAAAAAGTGTTTTTAGTTTGCAAAATACGTTTATTTCCATTCAACAGTGTAACAATTTGACAAAATTTCGCAAACTATTTACAAATGTATGCAACTGTGGTACTACTTACAATTATGTGGATGTTTCAAATAGAGTTTTTCTTTTTGTAACGCTCTCCTGCGTGCAAGGAGAGGGAGCAGGATTCGCACAACCGATTACTTTCACTTTCATTGTCCGTTTCGCGTGCAGACGTTACACTTTCTTGACGGACTTTTTTTCCGGGGAATAAATAGCAAGGAGCAGACTGTACCCACTCCTCCGATGAATATGCATTGGACTCGGGGCACTCTTCGTCGTCCGATTGAACGTCCGCCTGAGCGTGCTCGCTTGTGCTCCGCGTTTTCCGGTGTCAGCGTCGCTAGCCCGTGAACCTTTATGATGTCGTCATAGCCGCTGCGTCAACGCTTCCAACTTCCCCGTCAACCTCGGAGTCACCATCATCATCGATGATGATCATCGTCGTCATCAATGTGCTCTTTAGCGTTGAAAATTCCCAACTGTGAGCTGCTTGCAACATTGTCCGCTTCCTCCTCCATCTAGCTCCGCCTAACGTATTCTACTGCCGCGTCAATGCTTCCAACCACGGAGTCACCATCATCATCATCATCGATGATGATCATCGTCGTCATCAATGTGCTCTTTATCGTTGGTCGATGCTTTTCGTCTTTGAAAAAAACGGCTCTAGCGTGAGCTGATTGCAACCGCCATTATGGCTTCTTCAGCCATTGTCCCCACAACACTCTAGCCCCGCCTCTCGTCTTCTGCTGACGCCCACCCGATCTTGTCAAAAGAGAGTCATCGCTGCCCTCTAGGGGCCAAAAATAGTCATTAGGCTCACTAGACATGCTTGAAACTTTCAGGACAGCTCCTTCCCTGCACCCGTTTAAAAAAATAAAAATAAAATAAATGGGTGGACGTCTTTTAACGTCTTTGGCGCTCCTCCGTAGGTTTTTGCAGAACATCATTTAACGTCTTTGGCAGTAAAAGAGTTAAAACGGATGACATTAAATGCAGTCAAATACAGTACTTCAAAAATATGGCATGCAATGTTAAAGCATTTATAAACATAAATATATACAGTATGTACATAAATGAACATGTATACATCGCAATATTTTGAATTAATAATGAATAAAAAATAATCTGAAGTTCTTTTATCAGTTTTAATTTTGCTGCTTTTGCTGATGTTTTAGAGTACCAGTATCGAGTTATTTTATGCAGGTATAGTTCAAAGTCAACATTTTGGTATCGTGACAACACTATTGAACATGATTTGCAAACCATTGCATTCTGCATTTATTTATATTTAACACAAAGTCCCAACTTAATTTGGGCTCAAGCAGCAAACGCTGCGAGGTCCCTTACCTTACTATATAAAGTTTCACAATCAGTACCACAGAGACAGACTTGTATCCAACCTGCTTGGGTCCAGCTGCAGCAGCAGCCGTCGCTGTGGTGACCTGGCCGGTGAGCGCAGCGATGGTCGCGAGAGTGGTGATGGGCGTGACTAAGGACGCATTTGTGTTGGTGGCCGATCCTGCCACCATGGTGGACGCACTTCCAGTTACTGTCCCCAGACTGGGTACACCTGTAGAGTCAGGCAAGACGCATCACTCTGAGTCCACGCGAGTACAATGACAGGGCAGCAGGAACGTTTTGTAGATACCTGTTGTTGCCTTGACAACCAGCGTGGTAACTGCAGGCTTGATGCCACTGGTGCCTGGTGACACCAGCCTGACTCCGCCCTTCGGGATGGTCCTAAGGATGGTACCAGACGTCCCTGTCGTCCCTTTCAACACCAGCTGGACACAGCAAGAGAAGTGAGATGCCCTCTTGTTTCCATTATAACAGAGCAGGTCTTACCTGTGTGACACCCTGCTGGCCAGCTGAGATTTTGGGGACCGTGGTGATGATTTTCCCAGCAGTCCCTGAGGTCACTACTTTGGGTGTAAGGAATGTGATTGGCCCACCTGATGGGGGAGGACCTTTAGTCAGGTGTGCACTGTTTCAGGGTAATTACGAAACAAAGACTGATTAATGCCACATCTGTGCTTCTTATTCAGTGAACTTTATTGACAATGTTTTTGTTTTATGACCGTTGCCATCTTTTCCAACGCAATGGGATTTTATCTCAATAAGCAGGGAGTAAGATTACTGACAGCCAACATCTTCCATAGCGTGCGTCACTGGACGCTACGTTCCCAAAACAAAGGACATGTGAACCACAACAACAGATAAGAGAGTCTGGTGCAGCTGGCTCACAGTCTTCCACACCCTGCTCTTCAGAACAGATTGGTTTGTCCTCATCTGCCCACTTCAAACACCGACCATCCAGCACCTCTGCACTGTCAGACACACTACTACACCACTACCAGATTCACTACCAAACTCACCCCCGCACTGTTCACCCTACGACTGACTCCCTACCGGATCTCACCAATAGGATGAACCATCTTGTCAATCTAAAAGTCTCCCTAACCAGCTATCTACTGATCACAGGATTTTGCCCATGCTTCCTCCAAGACTCCACAATCAGCTATCTACCAACCATCTGACTTCACAAAGCCTCAAGCAAACTGCCACCTACTTGCCGACTTCCATCTTTGTCTATGGAGAATCTCAACTACAGTTCGGTCTGATATGCTTAAGGTACAGACTGCGTATGCACTATAAACAGTGTGTGCCCCCAGAATAAGTCAGGACCCAATGAACCTAAGGAAACTTGCAGCATTCCTGTGATTACAAGTGGCAAAGTTGACAAAAGAAATGAGAAGACTAGCTTTACTCAATACTAGAGCACTAGTTAACAAATCACTGTTATTTCATGACATTATCATGTCATATGATCTTGACATATTTCTCCTCAGCAAAACATGGCTAACAGAAGGTTCCTGCAACACTGTTATGAATGAGGCAAAACCGTCAGATTTTAGTTTAATGAACAAATGCTGCCATTTTTAAATCACTCTTTCACTGTACAGAAATTTGATTGGGAGGTTTAATTCATTTGAATATCTCTGTCTTTTGGTAAAAGGTGATCATCATTGTAATCTTTTATAGACTTTCAAAACAAAAACTCATCTAGGAATGTGACTTTTTGGTCATAACTGGAGACTTTAACATTCATGTTGACAACAACTTGGATAAAAATAGCAAATATTTTTTTTACTATACTTGATACTTTTGGTCTCTCACAGCATGTAAAAGGTCCAAAACACAATCAAGATCACATTCTTGATCTCGTCATCTCTAAAGGTGCTGACAATTTATCTGTTGATGTGAAAGATCATTTCTGTGTGTTCTTGGAAGTACAACAATCCCAGAAGTTCAGAAAACCACTGTCTCTCTTAACCCATTAAGAGCGTGTGACCGCGCTTCTACCATTAAAGCCGGGAGTGAGTGACCGCGCTTCTCCCTTTAAACCCGGAAGAGCGGATATGTCATTTTGTTTCGTTTTAACGAATTCTTGGTCTCTTAGCCGATTAAATTCATCAGAATATACACGAGAAGGTGACGTGAGAGTCGACAGTGACATATTGTTAAGAAATATGTTTGTATACAATGAGGATGTTGAAAATGTTAACGGCTTTGTAACGGAAAGAACAACGAATAATTACCACTCGACCCCCCGAGGTTCTTACAACTGCGCTCAGTGTTGAAGGGAAATATATTTGAAGTTATATACCAGCAGATGTGACATTTTTATTTATTTATATATATATATATATATATTGACGGTTTATAATAATAAACGTAGGCTTGTGTGAACGGCACAGGTGTAATCTCTGAAATGTTTTTGAAATTATGTTTGCTTTAGTATTTGTTTCTTCTTCAGGAGCTGACATAATTATTTTTAATATTGTTGAATTTCCAGGAAAATTTCATGTTTTTGGGGGGTGACTCAAAAGTCACCCTTAGGTTTTAGAGGCATTTTTTCCCAGGCGCTTTAGGCCTTAATGGGTTAAAATAATAATAATAATGAAAAAAAAGGTAAGGAAGTACTTTGTGCCCATTGGAAATTTTCAATCTGATCGAATGGCCATGACATGTGGTGTCCCCCTCAAGGTGAGTCAGTCTTTGGACCCATGTTGTTCAGTCTGTATGTCACGTTAGGGTCAAATGCTTCAGAAAGCCAATGTTGACTATCATAGTTATGCAGATGACACACAACTGTATTTATCAATGTTCCCAAATGACAGCAGTTCAATTAACGTATTGTGTCACTCACTAGAGCAAATTAACAACCGGATGAACAAAAATTTCCTTCAGCTAAACGAAAACAAAACACAGGTCATTGTTTTCGGCAATAAAGAAAAGAGGATTGCTGTTAGAAAACACCTTGAGTCACTGGCTTTAGAAACCAAAGACCTAGTTCGAAATCTTGGGGTGCTAATACTCAGACCTTTACCTATGTGTCATGTCATCCCTTGTAAAGCACATTGAGTTGCCTTGTGTATGAAATGTGTTATACAAATAAACTTGCCTTGCCTTAATCTTTATAGTTTGTTCATTGACGCCACACACTGCATACTGTATGTTGGATATCGTATATCATGGAGCAGCAAGGTTGAAAACTCAATCATCATTGCAGCGCACCCTTTGTTAAGTTATCAGTCCGTCCGTCCTTGGCATCTCAACTACTTAGTCACTGATGTGTTTTATTTTGAAGGAAATTAGAGTATATCAGGGTACGCTCCACGTTTGCCACCGGGTGAAACAAGGAGTGACGAGGTAATTGCATTTGGTGAACCTGGCTATCATGCATAAATGTCCGTATACAAAAAAAAATGCAATCCCACAATTGTGCATGTGCCCAGCCCAGTGTCGCACATGATTGATTACAAAATGATCACAGTATCGCTTATCAAGGCAATGACGCATTATTTACATCTGCCGGTGGCTGCATGCTAGCGAGATAGCACTTCAGCTGCGATCATAGAATGGATTAAATGTTCGGAAACACTGTCTATTCATAAACGTCCTCAGAAGCAAGTAGTGAATTTCAGCATTTCTGGTTTTGGTTTTAATAGTGTTCCCTCACTTTGTGAATTTCCACCAAGTAGAGGTCTTTTTTTCTTCAATAACCGCTAATACGGTCTGTCACCTTAATGACCATAATTGACGCAAATAAAAATGCGCGATAGAGTGAATCCGCAATAAGTGAACTGCAAAGTAGTGAGGGACCACTGTATTATCAAATTATCTGGGAATCGAGATACAGTACATTTATTCGCCCATCTCGTCCAACCGGCTTTGATGATGGGAGCACCAGGTTTGGTTAGAACAAAGCTAGTTCCGTATTTTAATTTCAACGGTTCGTATTTAACAGTTCAATAACTATAGTCACGGGGGTGTTTTGATTCAGAAGGCAGTTACAGTTTATGTAGGCTAGGTCTCAAAAACACATACTGATGTTACAAGATAATAATGCTACGTCTTATTACTCATCTTGTCCAGGTCACACAAGTAAAGAGATTGTAATTGGAATGGTGTTAGCCCGGTGAAATAAATCTTCTTTAAAAAAAAAAAAAGTATTTTTTTTTTTTACCTGCACCCCCTTGTAGCGCAGACACAGGGATGGTCTTTATGATGGTGGCACCAGGTTTCGTTACAACAGAGCCAGCCTGCGGGCTGCTAAGCACAGTGGTCTGTTTGCCATCTGCAGAGGTCACCAGCTTCAGGATTGTTCCAGTCGGGAGTGTGCCCTTTGCCTAATGCACACAAACATTGTTAGAGTGCACTTAATAGCAGCAACAATAAACTCTAAAACACACCTGCAAGATCTGCGCGACAGAGCCGCTCCCCATCTGACCGGTCACACTTTGGACAGGTTTAGTCTGTAACACCGACATCACCTTTCCCAGATTGCTGATCTGAAAAAGCAGGAAAAGTATGATGTCATCAGTTGACTGCGCAACATGAGCAAGAAGATCAGAGACCTGACAAATTTTTGGTGGGCGCTCACAGCTTTCACGACCTGTAACTTCACTCATCCTGGTAAATATTGAGAAGAATCTAACACCATGATCAAATTGATTGTGGCAGACCACCACACATAAAGATAAAAAAATAAATAAAATGGCTATTTAACACTGAGTCAGGCCTGAGATTTAGCCAGCATGTGCCGTCCGAAAGAAAAAAAAATACCCCACATGATCGACTGCGTCAAAACGAAAACTCGGCATTGTAATGGGGAGAGCGAACGTACGGAAGATGTCTCACGATACTCGTTGCAAAATCATGATGTTTGAGTAGTGATAACGGTGCAGTCTTCTTTCGATTCAGTCACCAAATGATCGTAAAAGATCCCACGGCAGGTTCCCCGAAATCAGAAACAAACTAAATCCCCACAATACAATGTGAAATCCTCTTACAATAAAATAAAACGGGTTACGAAACACAGTCCACGTAGCAGTGATGACTTCTAACTTCGTGCACATTAACCGATCCACGATCCAGTCCGCGAGCGTCATCCTCCCCACAACATGTGAGAAAACCCAGGGGGAAACTGAAAGTTGTTTTACGTGAGCGGGGGCAATATAGTTCCGGTTGGTGCAGAAACAGGCACAATATTCGCGTTTCCATACTTCCTCGGGTCGCTAATGCTCTGTAGCAGCATGGCTCGTTAATGTTGCTAATGTTTGCTAGCATCAGCAATGCATGCTGCTATCGGTAAATGTAAATAATGCTGTCATTGGCTTTGGAGCGATGTTGATTATACTGTAACCAATTGTGTCACTGGCCGCATCGAGGATTGTGGAATAACTGTATGCAATTTGCATACTGCCATTTTGGGGGGGGGCGTATGGACACAGTGCAAATTTGAAAAAAATTGTCCGCGCCAATGTGGCGAGCGTGGGGAATATTTACCTCGCCACTCCCCATTTCACCTTGTCATTGGCGACGTGGCGAACGGGGAGCGCACACCCTGAGGGGATTGAATTATTTTACAGGGGTAAATACTTTGGTACAACACCGATACTCAACTCGAGTAGTCACCGAGCATGGTTTTGGAATGCTGGATGGAGCCTGAGCACCCGCAATTCAAATGCTAAGCCCAACAACTGCGAGGGTGCCATGCCAACCGCTTGTGCATCGTTAGATGGATAGATAGATTTAAAATTTATTTGAGCTGCATAAGGAAAGCTGTTTTTGGATTGTTCCTGACAGCAAGGCTTTATGGAGATTATGGATGGATGGATGGATGGATGGATAGATAGATGATAGCTAGCTAGAGAGCAGCAGTGACTAGTATTGATAACTGCTATCTTAAGCCTTTGGCGAAATTGAATACCTTGAAATTTGGCAAGTATCGGCCCGATATCAGGTACTCACCAGTGTTTCCCACACCATGTTAATACTTGGGCGGGCCACCCAAGTAAACTGGCCACCACCCAAGAAGTTTTCAAGCAAATTTATTTAAAAAATATATATATATTTTAAAACGTGTCACGACCGGATATACCGCATGTAATCTTAGTTTGCCATCACTTTGTGGCTTGTAAGGCTCGAAGAGATGTTCTAACAGGACTGTGACCTCGCTCCCCCCGCCGGAGTCCACCCACCCAAGTAGATTTCAAATCTGTGGGAAACACCGACTCACCTATCCCTAGTCTAAACAATTTAAATTGGCATACTGACAAGCTTGTTGTACCAGCTCACATTAAGCTAAAAACAGCTTGACAGGTCTGAAATGTACGTCGGGTGACATCACTCACCACAGCGCCACCCGCTCCCACGCCCAGAGGGCTGTTGACCAGTGTGTAGGTCTTGGTCACTCCCCCAACCACCGTGGTGACCACTTGAGTCTGTGGGGAGACAGTCACTGTTCCAGACTTGTGCACTGTGATAATTGGTCGGCCGCTCGTCCCGGGGCTTGAGACAACAGTTGCCCCGCCCACCTGAGCAGCTGCAGTTTTCAGGATACAAGTAGCAGAGTTGCTGACCTGCCAGAACAGAGCGTCAAAGAGAGGACTGCGTGTGCGTCAATGTCACGTGTACTATACAAAGTCTACCACTGTTACAGGAAGGCCGCCGGATGCAGGACTGACTGCCATGGTCTTCACAATGGTGGCTCCTGCCGGTATGTTGAGCACGGTCGCTGTGGTGGGTGGGATCTTACGGGTAGCTGCAGCCGCCGCTGCCAGTGCCGCCATACCACTCATTTGAGGACTGCTGCCGATTGGCTAACAGAAAATAAGAAGAAGGATGTCAATGTATTTCTCATATCAAGATACATGTTGCTATTGTCAGGGACATTTGCATCTTTGCCAAACCAAACACACGCCACCAGAAAGACTCCAGAAGTGAGACACACAAGTGGCCTTCAGTTTGCATTGTCCTTAAAGGTGTATTGTGCTATTTAAAAAGGTAATATTAAAGCTTTGTGTACATCTTGCATGCTCCACCAATGCCCAGATGAGTACGAAGCGCCCTGACTGTTTTACTCTGACTGCACCTATCAGCTTTTATCTTCCCTTTATAGTAGAGTGTCCAGACCCGCACACTCCACAGTTTCTTTGGGGAGTTTAAGCAGTTTAAGGACAAACCTTGTGGAAAATAGTAAAACAGGGGTGCTCAAGTTCGGTCCTCGAGAGCTCCTATCCAGCCTGTTTTCCATGTTTCTCTCTACTAACACACCTGATTCAAGATCAGGATCGTTATCAGGCTTCTGCAAAGCTTGCTGATCATTAGATTCAGCTGTGCTGCAGGAGGTAAACATAGAAAACAGGCTGGATAGGGGCTCTCAAGGACTAAACTTGAGCACCCCTGTAGTAAAAGAATCAACATAAATCCTCAACAATGCTTCTGGAGCTTCACTCTTCATACTATCTGTCTCGCTGCACAAAGCTGAGAACGTGTTGCGAGGGCAGAATATTAACCTTAAAGGAATACAAGACTTATGAAAAACTACCCAGCTATTCTTGAAATGGTTAATTCAACTTTTCCCTGAAAAAAATGCCAATTTATGTTGGGCGATTAAATTTTATAGCACTTTTTATGGATATTTTTGCATTAAATACAGTATCGGCCATTTTGGACAGTCATTTGATCATCGTGACGTGTCGTGTGCATAAGACACGCATATATGACATGGCCGCCAATGACAACAAAGCACTCACGGGGAATTATTGTGTCCCACGGCGGATATCAAAGGTGGAATTACGCCCTATAGCAAAGAAGCACTTCTTCAACAGCAGTACAGCCACAGAGGACTCTCCAAAGATTTGTGTCCACAGCCGAAAATAGCCGATAACTCATTCAGCCGGCCGGCTCTAAGTTGGGGACACTCTACAAGTTGCGTGTAGTGTTGCAAAGGGATACCGGTACGTCGATGTTTTGGCGTCAAAAACGGCTGGGTATCAATTTTTTTTAGCACTTAAAAAAATTTATACAAGACAGCCCGGCAACTCTGTTTTAAAGGAGAGTTACACACACACGCATGGCCGCCTGTCTACTGTTATACATTATTAACAATTTTAATTCTTTATTTCATATATTAACCATGTTGAAATGTTTTATAGATGTGTAGAGTAGGTGAAATAGTGTTGAACTCAGTATAATTTGACCTTAACCTTGTTTTTGTCTAAAAATTCCTTCTCAGTCATTTGGGCACACACATTCTCTTCGTGAGAACAGATTCCGCTTTGAGAGAACACACACACACACACACACACACACACACACACACACACACACACACACACACACACACACACACACACACACACACACACACACACACACGATATTGTTTTGGGAAAAAAGTACGAAAAGTACCCTGAGAGTATATTTTGTCTAAAAAAATGAACACAGCTGCGGACTGTGTACGAAAATAATATTATGTAACATATCGTGTGAGAACCAATCTGTTTTACTTATTCATGATGGGAGGAGAAATAGATTCTCTTACTGATTTGGATTCTTTAAAAGCTGTATTCCGCAAAAGAGGGGGCACACGCGCACCCTGGAATTCCACCTTTTACGTGATGTTCAGTGTTGTGTGACCGGAGATTCTCTGTAATAAATCATCCTTGCAAGGGCCTTTCCACAAAGAAGTCTCATCTCCAATTTTTTGGAACACGCAAATGATGAGAAATTATATCATCATTTAACACTACCGATATGTGGAATATCCCTTAAGCGGCACACCTCTTTCAGCATGTGTACACTGAAGCGATCGCTAGCCGTGCACTCCTCCTTGAGAAGCATAGCGAGCTAATTAAGGCTCACGCATTGAACACTGAAGTGCTGGCACGCATTGAACACTGAAGTGCTGGCACGCATTGAACACTGAAGTGCTGGCTGGCCGTGCACTCCTCGTTGAGAAGCATGACACGCAAAGTGTCATATGGAACTTTTTTCTTACTGGCCGTCAGTCACAGCAAGAGCAAATGTTTTTCGCGGAGAAGCAGAAGAAAAAGCAACAGCCACTCCTGGCAATCACTCAAGGTACGTTCAATAAACAGGCACACAGTAGGAAATCACAGGTATGCATAGAAAAAGCCCAGATGACTGACAAAGTGACAGGTTGTGACGCATTTTTTTTACACTTCCCTTCAAAAAAACAAGTCTAGTGTGAATTATTTTGTTGTATTTGATTACGCAGTATTTGATTACGCATTAGACTAACTGGGAGCGTAATGGAGAAGAGCAGAGACATGCACGCACACGCAAGCAAGGTTACATTGTGTGCCATTGTATTTCCAATATTTAAAACGGATGACATCAAATGCAGTCAAATACAGTATTTCAAGAATATGGCATGCAATGTGACAGAACATACAGTATATACATAAATTAACATGTATACAGCCTAATATTTTGAATTAATAATTTAAAGAAATTGGGCTGCTTTTGCTTATGTTTTAGATTTTTGTCGGGGTACCGTTTCAATACTTAGTTTTAAAATGCACCTTCTTCAAAACTATTAAGTGCATTTGACTGTTTAATAATAGAGGATTTCGTCTTTGTGCTTGGAGTTTTTCACTCTGGAACCGGAGCCATATTCATGAAATTACTGCATAGCTTGCCAATACGATTGTCATTTGTTCCATGCTAGTAAACATAGTAACATAACATCACAGCGTTTCAATATAGAACGGACTGTGTAAAAATAAGTCAGTTAGCATGATAAACAAGTTTTACCTTTGCATTACGAGGAAATATTGTCCCCTAGTGCGAGCGTAACATCTCGTCCCGGAGACTCAGCCAGCGACAAGCTTTTGAATCAGCACCGGTGTAAGGAGAAGAGACGGCATTGACTACATGATGATATAGGTCGTTTGTAGTGAATTCTGGCAAACTCTGCAATTTGATTAATTTGATAAAAACAGCAGGCAACAGAAGGTAAGGGGCTGTTTTCAAACTAGCGATCTCCAACTTAAGTAAATGCCGCGCTCTATGAGGCCCGACTAAATGTGCAACTTCAACTGACAGGCAACCTTCGGTTGAAGTAATAGATCTCATGGCTCGATGAGCAATAACAACTTTTAATTTGTGAAAAAGCAGTTGCTAAGTCACTAAGTCGCTCCGGGTCACGTTCATTCAACAATCATTTCCTTCCGCCGTCCGTCATAAGGCAGTCACGTGATGTCGGTGCAAATGGTCAATTGTGACAACACTAGTTGCGTGTTACAGAGGCTCAAATTACCAGTCAAGTCACCATTGACATTGTTCATTCTGGAAATGTAAGTTGTGGACGGTAAACATCCGGGTAACTTTTACTCTGACAGGCCAGCTACATGTGTGCAAAGCACGCTTTAGCCCACATTAGAAAAGGTCACCCCCCAATGCCCAACCTCCACACGGAACGACATAAAACCTGATGTGTTGAGGATTTTACTTTGTTTAGAATTGGCGCAGTAATTGCGATAGAAGACAGCCTTTTTCTTGGCCATTACATCAGCAAACTTCCATTGAAATGAATGAAGGCAGCTGTCATTTATGTACGTCATCACGATCACCAGGACAATGCTATGTTTTTATTTTGATACTTAATCGGTTTTGAAAGAAAATTCAGGGGATAAGATGCCAGAGATATTTGCTCTTTTATTCTTTATACACAATGCCTAATTCAATACTGGAAAATTACTTATTAGTGGTGTGTTCTTTTAACCACAAAGCACTGATAAGACAAAAAACTAGTTAATCCATCCCTGCATTTATTACCGCTTATCCGGGGTCAGGTCGCGGGGGCATCAGCATTAGGAAGGAAACTTCCCTCTCCCTAGCCACTTCAACCAGCTCCTCCGGCAGGATCCCAAGGCGCTCCATGGCCAGCCAAGAGACAGTCTCTCCAGCGTGTCCTGGGTCGTCTCCGGGGCCTCCCATCGGTGGGACATGCCCGCAACACCTCTCCGGGGAGGCGTCCAAGAGGCATCTGAACCAGATGCCCGAGCCACCTCAACTGGCTCCTCTCCATGCGGAGGAGCAGTGGCTCGACTCAGACTCCCTCCTGGATGACCGAGCTTCTCACCCTATCTCTAAGGGAGAACCTGGACACCCTGCGGAGGAAACTCATTTTGGGCGCTTGTATCCGGGATCTTGTTCTTTCGGTCACGGCCCACAGCTCGTGACCATAGGTGAGGGTATGAACGTAGATTGACCAGTAAATCGAGAGCTTCGCCTTTTGGCTCAGCTCCTTCTTCACGACAACCGACACGCAACCCTTTCCCGACTGAGGACCATGGTCAAGGATTTAGAGGTGCTTATATTGATCCCAACCGCTTCACACTCGGCTGTGAATCACTCCAGTGAGAGTTGGAGATCACGGCTCGATAAAGCCAACAGCACCACATCATCTGCAAAAAGCAGAGATGCAATACTGAGGCCACCAACCTGGAACCCCTCAACGCCACTGCTGCTCCTAGAAATTCTGTCTAAAAAAATTATGAACATAATCAGTGACAAAGGGCAGCCTTGGCGGAGTCCAATCCTCACTGAGAACGAATCCCACTTACTGCCGGCAATACGGACCAAACTGACATTGGTCGTACAGGGACCGAACAGCCCGTATCAAGGGGCTTGGTACCCCGTAGTCCCGAAGTATCCCCCACAGGACTCCCCGAGGTACACGATTGAACGCCTTCTCCAAATCCACAAAATACATGTAGACTGGTTGGGCGAACTCCCATGCAAACCTTGAGGACCCTGCCGAGGGTGTAGAGCTGGTCCACTGTTCCACGGTCGGGACAGAGATTCGACTTCCTGACGGACCCTCCTCTCCAGCACCCCTGAATAGACCTTACATGGGCTGAGGAGTGTGATCCCTCTATAGTTGGAGCACACCCTACGATCCCACTTCTTAAAAGGGGGGACCACTACCTCGGTCAGAAAATCCAGAAGCACTGTCCCCGATGTCCATGCGATGTTGTAGAGGCATGTCAACCACGACAGCCCCACAACATCCAGCGCCTTAAGGAACTCTGGGCGGATCTCATCCACCCCCGGGGCCTTGCCACCGAGGAGCTTTCCAACCACCTCAGTGACTTCGACCCCAGAGATAGGAGAGCCCACCTTAGAGACCCCAGACTCTTCCTCAAAGGAAGGAAATGTAGTTAAGCAGTCATAATTATTAGATCATTTGAGTTTTTTTTTTTTTAATATATAAAGTAACAAAAAGTTAATTTTAGTAACACAGACAAAATGTAGATGTTAAAATAAAAACATAATTTGATTGTCAAAGGAGTCATTTTGTAATCAAACAAAAAAAATGTATAGAACCAAAAATCGGCAAATGAAAATCAAATCGATCTTGAGTGAATCGTCACTAATGTGGACTGATCATGTTGCTTTCGTGTGAATGCGCAGTCCCCCACCCACACCACCACCACCAAACCGCGCCTTGTGCACGATCGGAACCGCGGGGTCTGATCCGAACCGACCACGAATGAATAATGATCCGTCGCACCACTAGTTGGTAGAGGCAGAATCCTACATCAGCCAATCAGAAGCTGTGGTACTTACAGACTCACTTGCAAACTATGAGTTTCTCTACTGTGCATGTCGTCTTGTCATTTCCAGAACATTTTCAACCGCCGCGGAACAGTGCAACAGATGTGAGCTGCCCATGGAACAGTTGGCATCTATGTTAGTCTAGTACGCCAAATGTCCTCTACACATTTTTCAACTTATCCCTAACAGCGGAAAACATGGGAAAGGCGTGGCGGCCGTGGCTCAGAGTGTAGAGAAGGTCGTTCAGTAACCAGAAAGTCGGCTGTTCGATCCCCACTCTCCCCAAGTCATGTGTCGTGTCCTTGGGCAAGGCGCTTCACACACGTTGCCTCCAGTGCTACTCACACTGGTGTATATGGAAGGTGCGAATGTTTGGTGGTATTGTGAAGCGGCCGTAGGCAGCCACGCTTCCGTCAGCCTGTCCAGGGTAGCTGTGGCTACTTAAGTAGCTTACCACCATCACAGTGTGAATATGAGTGCATTAATAATGTATCAATTCCATTGTTCTTTATTCTTTTGAGTGTCTAGAAAAGCGCTATATAAATACGATTCAATATTATTATCAAAATACGGGATACGGTCAAATCACAACATTTGGCATCTCTGCTCATATCAAAATGACACCATCCAAAGAGTGAAAGTCCACTTACTGTGGCTTGCCCAACCTGGGTGGGTACCATCATGCGAACACCTGCAGAAAGTGTGGTCACAGCAACTGGATGTTTGGGTGTGGCCTGTCGCACTGTGACAATGGAGGCACCACTTGTGGCTCCTTGAGTGGCCACCTTCAGGACAGCTGTAGAAAAAATACCCAGGTGAAGAGGAGTCAGTGGCACCTGCTCTATAGGCCTCAACTCAACTGGTGTTGAAAAGTTCCCACATGAACGCTTAAATAAAGCTCAGTCATATATGCCTGAAACAAACATCCAACACTGTATTCTGGCTTCCTCACACAATCCCAAAACATACATGCAGGTTCATTAAAGATTCCAAATTGCCCTCAACTGGTATTAGATTGTGAACGAGAGTGAATGCTTATTTATAAACATATGCCCTGTGATCGGCTGGCCATTAGTTCAGGGTGTACCCCATCCCTCTTCCAGTCTGCTGTCATACACTCCAGCTCATGAAGGACCATAAACAGAGGGTTTATGTTACTTAAATCAATGCACATGCAGATTATACGGAAAGGTGACACTAAAAAAGCCATAAAACAAACTAAAGGACTATAAAATAAAATAAACTTTAAAATACTAAAACAATATAATAAAATTAATAAAAATAGAAGCACACAAGAAAAAAATGTATGGCAAGGAACTCTGAACCGAAAACAAACTTGCCTGGACTTTTTGCAACAGCTGCCACTGCCAATGTGTTTGCAGATACGGCAGCTGTGGGGGAGGGGAACACCGCGTTGCGGGGGGTTTGGTTGGTCAAACTTGCTGCAACAGGGGTAGAGCTCTTGAGAGAGTTGGCTCCTGCGGCAGCTGTGGAGACAGCCGCCATTCCCGCAGACGTGGCAGGGATGTCGTACTTCTGTATCTGCAGCAGGTAGGTGTCAGCAGTCTGCGACGGTCCCCAGTTGACCTCGAGAGACGATGTGTTGGCTCGCACCAGCTGGACCCGGGAGGGAGCACTGGGACGCTCTGAGGACACACAAGTGGGTCTACTTCAAACAAGTGAGGGGACGTTGTGATACCTTGTAAACTGAAACCAGCCACCCACCTGTCTCCAAGTACCAGAGGTCCTTGCAGCACACCTGGTTGTTCCAGGCCTTCCTGTATCCATCTCTCCCGCTCCAGATGTAAAGTCTAGAGTTGATTGCCACGCTGCAGTGGCCGGCACGAGCCCGAGGAATGTTTTCCTCTATGCTGTCCATCTGCACCATCTCCCAACATAGAGTGTCTGTACACACAGATGGCCATTATATCTTATTAAGGTGGAACACTTGTGTCTGCTTTGGATTGGTTATTAGGGCCCCACCAATTAATCGGCCGCCGATTATAATCAGCCGGTTAGTGGCCTTCAAACGTCGGCAAAAACAATCGGCCAATTGGGCCAAATGGCGGATTATTTTCCCCTTAAAACGTTATCATAGAAGAAAACTTAAGTTTCCGAGGCTGTGAAGTGAAAAGTACCCTGGAATGTACCATTTTGCTTACATTAGCAACTAGCAAGTGTGTGGCGTATGTTATTCTGATTAATCTGTTGTCCCCAAGTGTTTAATGGCACCGCAGTTGGAGTTAACTGTAAAACTAAACACACGACGTAGAGAATTACATCCACAGTATATTTAAATACAAAACATGCTTCATTTTAAAACATCGCTAGCCTAGCACTAATGCTAAAAGCGAAGGGAGGATACCATTCAAATGCTAACCAGAAGTTAGCATCGACTTGGGGAGCATTTTTCCTTCAAATAACGAATATCCCCACAACAATACTGTGGGCACACATACCCACAGGTGAGACAACAAAGGCACAAACACAAATTCTACCCAATGTGTGGAAAACAATTTTCTTTTGTAATCAGTTTAAGTGTGTACGCCATAGATGCACGGCACCACACTGCCCCCAAGAGGCCAAAACGCACAAAAACAGTCAATACAATGGAACGTCAGAGTTGTAACGTCTCGGAACTCGTACAATTCAGACTTCGATCAAAAAATCTGAGTTAAAAAAATGCCTCAGAGTTTGACCTCATTCTCTGAGTATGAACACCCAAGCAGAACGTAGCAATCGGGTAGCAGAGTGAACCTGGACCCCTTAGTAGTCTAACAATATACCTAATGTAAAATACACTAACTCAGCACTGAACTAAAGCATGCATCAACACAGTATTTTTCATCCACTAATGCTATCACGCCAAAACAAAATAGGTAAAGTATTTTTTAATTGTTTAAATACTGTACATGTTTTTTACATAAATATAAATTAAAACAGGAATTTTCTGTTTTTGGAGATGGGAACGGATTAACTGCATTTACATTACAGTGGAACCTCTGAGTTTGAACGTCTCGGATTTGAAAATGCCTCTGAGTTTGAACTCATTTTGGGAGTTTGACCACAGCAAAGCAAGCTAAGCCGAACATACCTTGAAAACGGGTAGCCAAGCGAAGCCGAGCAATGCCGAATGCTCACGTTGCGGTAGTTGAGACGATGCACTGCTCATTTCCAGTCAGATTGTGAATACTCCCGAAGGTGCTCCATACTCGCAAGAGCACTTTGATTTTTCCATGACAATTTTCTTCGCCATGGGCCCAAAGAAAGACACCAGGGCCAATGGCAGCAAAGAAAAACATACAGTGCTACGAACCAGAGATTATTGAGCAGTTGTAACTAACGTGACTACTTCTATAAATACTGGCACAAGGATCCCCCTTAGCCGTTCAACATGCATGACGTTAAACAACGCACGCAAGGATCGCTTAGTAGTCTAACAATATGCCCAATGTAAAATACACAAACTCAGCACTGAACTAAAGCTAGCATTAACATAGCATTTATCATCCACTGATGCCATCACACCACAAAAAAAAATTGTTTTTTTGATTGTTTGAATACTGTACTGTACTGTAAATGTAAAAAACAAATAGAAATTAAAATAGGAATTTTCTGTTTTTAGAGCTTGGGAAGGGATTAATTGCATTTACATTATTTCCTATGGGGAAAAAATGTTTCGGAGGTTGAACAATTCGGACTTTGAACATTCCAGAAAAACAAATTATGTTCAAATTCCGAGGTACCACTGTATTTTTCCTATAGGAAGAAATGTTTCGGAGGTTGAACAATTTGGACTTTGAACACTTCACAGGAATGACTTTTGTTCAAACTCCGAGGTACCACTGTATTTGTTCTTATGTTTTTTTAGTTGCTATTATTTTAGTTTATCCTATTCTTGTTTAACTTTGTTTTATTTTGTCAGTGTCCTTTCAAGTTATATTTAAAGTTGATATTTCAAGGATTCAAATACTTTCTTTTCTCAAAATTCAAGGATGCAAACATCCAAGGATTTGTTTTTGTCTTAACGCAATTTCCACATGACATGGCACGAACCACAATCCCAGAGGTCCCAGGTTAGCCCAGTAAGTAAGACTTGTGAACATAACACAAGATAAAATTATATAAAAGAAAGGGTTAATGGTTTACAGCAGTTTTAAACAAGTAAGAATGTGTTTTATTATTGACACATAAATCTGTACAATAACCTTTGTATACTTCATGAAATTTGTTGATTAGGTCATACTATGTACTTGTCATTCAAAGCAGACAATCTTAATAGCGAAATTTTGAGCGTAAGTGACGCCCATTGAAAAGGAATAGGGGGTGAGGGGCTAATTTTATGCATTATACAGGACAGGTCATAAGTTTGGACACATTTTCTTATTTAATGCATTTACTTTATTCTCATGACTGGTTACTTTGGAGATTATCACTGAGGGCATCAAAACTATGAGTAACTGATAACTGATGCCGAGTTATGTATTTAATTTAAAAAAAAAGTGAAAAGTAAAAACATGTTTTATATTATAGATTCTTCAAAATAGCCATCCTCTGCTCCGGTTACTTTTTTGCATACTCTTGACATTCTTACCTCTGGGAACTCCTTAACTCTTTGACTGCCAGACGTTTTCAAAAACGGGTTGTCGCCAGTGCCAGCCGATTTAAGCATTTTGAGTGATCTTTCAAGGTCCACAGAAAATGTTGTGTTTGGACTATGGAAACACACATACTACCAAATGAAAGATTGGACTCTCAGCTTTCATCAGATACTTACAATTATGTGGATGTTTCAAATACAGTTTTTCCTTTTGTAACGCTCTCCTGCGTGCAAGGAGACGCCAGGACGCGCACAACAGTTTACTTTCACTTTCACATTGGTCCGTTTTGCGTGCAAACGTTACACTTTCTTGACGGCCTTTTTTTCCGGGGAATAAAAAGCAAGTAGCAGACTGTACACACTTCCTCCGATGAATATGCATTGGACTCGGGGCACTCTCCGTCGTCCGATCGAATGTCCGCCTGTGCGTGCTCGGTTGCGTTCCGCGTTACGACACCGTCATAGCCGCCGCGTCAGCGGTTCCAATTTCGCCGTCAAGCTCGGATTCACCTTCATCATCATCGAGGATGATCACCGTCGTCATCAATGTACTATTTTAGCGTTGGTCGATGCCTTTCGTCTTGTAAGTGTAGAGCTGCTTGCAAACGCTCGCCATTGCCCGTTCCCTCCTCCATCTAGCTCCATCTAACGTCTTCTACTGCCGCGTCAATGCTTTCCAACCACGGAGTCACCCTCATCTTCATCATCGATGATGATCATCGTCGTCAACAATGTGCTTTTTCAGCGATGCTTTTGGTCTTTGAAAATAACGTCTCGGGCGTGAGCTCCTCGCGACCGGCCGCCATTTTTCCTTTGTCTTCCATTCTCATCTCCTGCTCGACGCTCTAGCTCCGCCTCTACTGACGCCCACCCGATCTTGTCAAAAGAGAGTCATCGCTGCCCTCTAGGGGCCAAAAATAGTCATTAGGCTCAAAAAACCTGCTTAAAACTTTCAGGAGAGCTCCGCAAGCCTTCCCAGCACCCGTTTCAAAAAAAAAAAAATTAAAAAATGGGAGGACGTCTTTTAACGTCTTTGGCGCTCCTCCGTAGGTTTTTGCAGAACGTCATTTAACGTCTTTGGCAGTAAAAGAGTTAAAGACAATTAGAAAACCCTTTTAGGTGACTACCTTTTAAAGCGCATCAAGAGAATGCCAAGAACGTGCAAAAAAGTAATCAGCGAAAAGGATGTCTATTAATGTATTTATTTTTTATTATTTTCACCTTTTTTGGTTAGGTACATAACTCCAAATGTGTTCATTAATTTTTGTCATAGTTTTGATGCCTTCAGTGAGAATCTACAATGTACACAGCCATGAAAATAAAGCATGTATTGAATAAGAAGGTATGTCCAAACTTTTGGCCTGTACTGTATATAGTTTAAAATAATCTGCAGATTAATCGTTAATCTGTATTTTTTCCCGCCAAAAAACGGTATCGGCCTAAAAAAATGCATATGGGTCAGGCCCTATCGGTTGTACCTGCTCACACACTTTGAGGACTTCCTATTCCAAAATAAAAGGATGTGTGTTTTGTTTTTACCAAGATTGAGGCAGGCCAGTGTGTTGGTGCACTTCCACTCCTTCTCGTGTGTTGCCACTTTGACATCATCCATCAGCAGAGGAACCCAACCACCAAACACATACATCCTAACACAGGTGGAGAGAGTGTGAGACAAACAGATGAGTGAGGTGCGACAGGAACAACGATCATTTGAGCCAAACAAGCCCACCAAACGTTTGAGCCAACTTACTTGTTATGGACAGTGGTGGCCGAGTGCAGGCTGCGAGGAAAGGGGGCAGTCCCACTGAGCGCTGGTTTGCTCCAGACGAGTGAGTCTGTGATATCAGGACACACATTTATTTTTATTGCACGTTTGTCACATGACTTGTGACAGCGTGGCAGTGGCCTCACCAATGTCGAGCACCCACAGGTCACCCAGCCTGCAGCCGCTCATCCCCCCGTAAATAATCAGACGGTTGCTTCCACACCCGCTTGCCACCACAGCCGTGTGACTCTCTCTAGGTGACGGCGGCTGTCCTGATGTCACTGGAATGTCCCAGCTGACCACGCTGGAGCCCTGACGCAGCTCCAAGGAGTAAAGGTCATTCAAGTACCTGAGGAGAAGTCCGAGGTCACCCTGGTGTTGTTGGTTGACTTCTGATGTGCTGCGCTATGATATTATTCAAAGATCAACCAACACATCCGATGACTACCGATTGATGCGTCTTACCTGGGAATGTTGTTTTTTGGATCTTCACTGTCATTGGCCAGTCCTCCAAATAAGAAGCAGCGACTTCCAATCAGAGAGAAGCTGTGACCGAGACGAGGGCAGGGAGGCGGGTTGTTCTTTGGAGCCTTTGGTTTAAGACGCTTCCATTCCCAGCGACTGGCCTGAAGGGGATGTTAATTATAGTAACTGTTTACACAAGATAGTTTTTAATGCCTCGACCAATTAAGACTAACGCTCACCTGCAGCTCATAAAGGTCATTGCTGTACTTTCCATATTCAACCATTCCTCCAAACACCAGTAGTCTGGTGCCATCACACACAAAGCCGTAAGCAGCGCAGCCAGGTGGGATGTCCCCTCGCACCGCAGGGATGAACCACTGGTTGGTAGCTGTGGGTGGGGAGGTCAGCCGGGAAGAAACGGGGGGATGGGGATACCAACATATGAAACCCATGGAGCTGTAAGGGGGGTATGCTGAGAGGATGCATTTCATGCTGGCCAATAACAAATACAATTAAAAACTAGTCAGTAATAACATAGTAACATTGTGAAGAAGGAAAAAACAAAGTTATAGAAAATGTTGTGATTTGCATACAGCAAGATATTTAATAATATATGAAAGGACTGTTGTGCCTTCACAGAACTGAGGAATAATGAAATCTTGGTCTGTAGAAGTAAAGGGGCGTGTCACAGTGACGTGACATTGTTTTCAGTAAAACGCGCCATTTCTCTTGGAGTTCATGCCTCCATATTAGCCACCGGCAGTTAGCCTAGCACTTCAAAGTTCGAACCACAAAACATACTAACTTCATGAAAACACGAATAGCATTCCCACAAATAGGAACGGCAAAATGTCACTATCATTAGAATCACTTGCAGGTCACAAAGCGTTCGGCAACTAAAAATGAAGTACAGCTAACATCTTGAAGTTATGTACCTCAAATCTCCAGCACGACAAAACACCCACACATAAAAGCGTAAACGCTCAACTTAGTGTTCCGGTACCTGTGTTATAGACGTGCAGCTCGTCCACGATGCCCTCGTTACCTCCACCAAACACCACCATCAGCTCCTTGATTGCCACGGCCCGGTGTCCGTGGCGGGGCCGCGGTACGGGACCGCTCCAACCCAGGACGCGCTTCCAGCGAGGATGTAGCACCACAGGCTCAACAGCCATGTCGCTTTTGTCAGAGTCCACCACAAATGGTCTTTGTTGGGGAGAGACCCAACGAAAAGTTTGACTTCAAGGCTCTGTTCGCGTCTCGGGCCGCTGTTTCGTATTAGCTCGCCAACTCCTCGGCCAGTTCGAATTGGCTAGGCAGCTAACCAGGTGCTTTTGCCGGAAATTGTGAGGCAGCGATTTGTTATTTAGTCCAGATGTAGTCCCTCTAATTCCACCGTCCAAATAAACGCATTTACCCGGCTTAATAGTTTTTAATTGTTTCACTGTGCTACATACTAGCATAGCGAGTCTTGAAAGCAATCCGCCATTTTCTGCCGGTGAAAACAGCAATCGGGAAGTGAATACTGCAGCCGGGTACTGTAGGCTCAGAGTAACATTAGGCATATGCGCATATTATTCTGATTCAGGCTAGTGCCTTTGCAGCGGCTAAAGGCACGCGTGCGGCAGAGCCCCGAGGAAGCAGCACAATGCAGTTAAAAATACATGGTAGCGCGTCTACGCAGTAAAGGGCAAGGCTAGCGTATTTAGCTACACCGGCATGCCGCGGCATCACTTCCGCTTATGCCCCGGCATCAGCGGCTTCACTTCCGCTTATGCCGCGGCATCAGCGGCTTCACTTCTGCTTATGCCGCGGCATCAGCGGCTTCACTTCCGCTTATGCCGCGGCATCAGCGGCTTCACTTCCGCTTATGCCCCGGCATCAGCGGCTTCACTTCCGCTTATGCCGCGGCATCGGCACTCCCTGCTGGTTTCCAGGCTATGACTGGGAAAACTGTAACCACTCATGTTCTAACGCGAAACACGTTTTGAAGTGCGGCACATACTGTTTTGTTTTAAAATCAAACCTCGCGTACATACGCGGTTGTGTGCCTGGGTGACAGGATTAAGATAAGGGATGCTTCCTGCCTCGACAAACCAGAGGAAGACAGGCATGCTCCGTTGTTTTCACAGAGGACGCTCAACAAGTTTCTGTCCATCATGGAAAAGTAACAGCACAACCTCAGTGGCAGGGAAGCCGTTTCCGTGACAGGCTTCTATTCACTGCCCTGCTCCACCTATGAGGAAATCCTTTGCTACCCTTATACCAAGCCATGCATGCACTAGCGTTTCTATTGCACCCGAGAGGAAAACGCTAACATCACATTCCTCAACTGATTACCAAATTGTCATCATCTCACACACTGATAACCATGTTTTATTCCAGATCTTCAAGACCGCACTTTTTATTATTATTATTATTATTATTATTTGTCATAAAAAAAAAACAATTTACAAATATTCAAATCTACAATTACAAACATTCTTGATATTTTTTGTTTTCATGTCTTTAATGTAGCACTAAAGAATTGTTCAACCTTAATAGAATATTTTCATAACTCTCCTGATGAAACCGACTTAAAACTAGTTGAATGGTATCTTTGCCATGGCTTGAGGGGGTCTGTATCATTTTTACTGGCACTAAGCAACTTTGAGGAGGACGGTAAGAACACTGCCACACAAAAACTACAAATGTGCTGACTGCTTTATGACATATGTCAAAAGTTACCCCGGATGAAAGGACAGTCAAGGATCGACATTGACCCAGATTTCACTCCCTGGAGTGAGCAAAAAAAAAAAAAAAAACGATGCAAATCGGTTGTCCTCATAGGATTTGTGGTCTCCCTTCAGGCATAACAATGCCGCTTTTGTTCATTTGGCGTCGCCATAATCAACGAAAACTGAAAGTTCCTTAGTGTTGCTTTAAGATCTTTAGCTACTCTTCTTGATATTTAAAATGTTTCAATTTAACATTTTTATTAGCAAATGAGTTTGGCATGTCTACGTTGCATTGTGTTGTTTTCATTGTAGAGACTACTGGAGCAGTACATTTCCCTTCCGTCCGTCCGTCTTCTTCCGCTTATCCGGGGTCGGGTCGCGGGGGCAGCAGCTTTAGCAGGGAAGCCCAGACTTCCCTCTCCCCAGCCACTTCAGCCAGCTCATCCGACGGGACCCCAAGGCGTTCCCAGGACAGCCGAGAGACATAGTCTCTCCAGCGTGTCCTGGGTCGTCCCCGGGGCCTCCTGCCGGTAGGACATGCCCGGAACACCTCCCCAGGGAGGCGTCCAGGAGGCATCCGAACCAGATGCCCGAGCCACCTCAACTGGTTCCTCTCAACGTGGAGGAGCAGCGACTCGACACTGAGTCCCTCTCGGATGACCGATCACCCTATCTCTAAGGGAGATTACATTTCCCTTGTTGATGAATAAAGTATCTAGATATACTATAAAATATACTATAAAAATACAATTTGAGGAAACGGGTGAGAATTTAAGGAGAATGTGGGTAATTGAGAGGCTCTTGACAATGATCACCCATTCATTGACTATACCCGTTTTAGTGACAGTCATTCCACACTTTGCTTTTTAGCCACAAGTGCATATTGTACATATACAATTATAAATCTACTTAAGTAGTAATATTGCATCTACATACTATATTGATGGTGGACGGCTGAATCTTTGTACCCGAAAGGAATTTTTTTTTGTGAAACCACTCATGCATTTTGACACTAGACACAGGTACTTTATAATGTCTAACATTAGTTAGGTATTATTGTAAAACACAATACTGTAAAGGTAAAGCTCTGCCGTGGCCAAATGGTTCTCACTTCACAACCAGAACGAATTTTTGTTGAGAAGTTCATGTGATCCAAAATGGAATTTGTGATTGGCTGTTACATCTACAATGTTGCAACACCACTCACCTGTGATTCAAATGTAAAATATTAGCAAAACCAGTGGCTAATGGTGGGCCACACATGACAATTAGTTGCAGAACACACTGGCAGTTCAGTTGCTCAGTGCACGAGTCCAAGAGATTGAATGACATTTTGGTCATGTTATTACTTAGCACTCAGTGTAACACTTATAGTAAGTCATTGTCTTTTGTCTGTGTAACTTTGTACATTTTTGACAATTCAAACAAAATAAAGCACCTGTTTGGTATTCATCAAGAAAATCTGATAATGTCAAAGTATCAATCAAGAAGAATGAATCAGTGGAATGTGAATCTTCCTTGAGGTTCCAGGATGCATTTTTTTTGTGATTTCAGAAAGCCAGACAAGAAGTGAAGTGAGTCACGAGTTGGACCTAATCCAGGTTTAGCATGTGGTGGCGTGAGATTCTTGACTTGTATCTTGGTCCGAAATAATAGTTAACTTGCGCAAAAGGAATGTACTTTTTTTCTCCCCCCATTATCTCCACCAATCAGGTGCCCGTAGCAGCAAGATATTCCAGCTCCTCACTCTCCTCCGGACCCCTAAACTCCTGACGAGGCCGCACACCATCTGGTCACCCACAAAGTGCAGACCAAAACATGACGATGTATTGTGAGGCATGTACTGATGGATATCATTTCAGAGAATCTTTGTAATCTTACCTATGGTTTGGGGACACAATGACTGGAGTGGACCTGGAGGAGACGAGATTTCTGATACACCTGGTCCCACTCCACTCCGAGGGCCACTAGGAGGCCTATGTGAGAGACCAGGTCCCATTCTGTCATGAAAGTTGTACTGGTCCTCAGAAGGCTCCCTGGACTGGGACTTTGTGGGCCCAGTTCGATTTTGGTACTGGTCTCTGGTAGGTGCGGATAACAGTTTGGAGTTGAACTGGCTCCCAGCAGAAAGGTCATATTGGGAGAAACCTCTACTATCATCTGTTTCACACGGACCCTCAAACGAGGAAGAAGCATGGAGAGAGGATGTGAAAGGAGGGAGGGAAGAGAAGGAAGAGGGAGGACGGAGGGAGGATGGGCGAAGTGGTAGAGAGGAGTAGTGAACAGGGAGTGGGGGAGTAGGTATGGAAGAATGAAAGGAGGTCTTAGAGAATGAAGGAGTGGGGAGTGAGCTTATAGGTAGCTGGTAGGTGTCCTCTAGGGGTCCCAATTTGGACAGCTGCTGGGTCACAACCCCCACACTGGAGTCAGAGGAGTGAAGAACTCTATGATCCTCATCATGTTTTCCCTGGTTGAGGTCGCTCTTCCTCACCAGGTCATTGATGTGGTGAAGTTTGTTAAACACCTAAAATGAGGTAAAAGTCAATGTGAGGAATACATGCCCAGTGCCACATCACATGCTGGCACTGACATAATCTAATTATCTGTTTGCAGAATTCTGCGTGGACAACACTCACAGTGAAAATGTCCCCATAATTAAGAACCTGCACTGGCTACAGTCAAAAAGAGAATCAAATACAAGATCCTTCACCTCACCTTCAACTCACTCAATAACCTGGTACCCCCCTTTCCTGTATCACACTCTCCGTTCTTCCTTCTTTCTGCTCTTCACTGGACTGTACCTCCAGCCTGCTTTTTCCTCTTGGGTCCAGAGCTTTCACCCATGCAGCTTCTACCTCATCAATGGAATTCATTTCTGCAATCTCTCCAAGATACCATTTTGCGCCAGAATTTTAAGTCCCATTTAAAAACTCATCCCTTTTGATCTGCAAACTTCATCTTACTTGCACACATTTTGCTTTGTTTTTATGGGATTCCTCAGTGTTTTAAGTGCAGTGCAGTGCTAGGAAAGGCAACTAGAAATATATTATTATATATTTTATAGAGCTGGCCCGTTATCACCGTTAACGTGCAGTGTTAACATGTGACTCTCACTGTGCGACAAAAAAAAAAATATCGCTGTTAATCTAATTTCAAAAGTCTGGTCTGGCAATAAGTGTACAAGCAAGCAGAATTTCACTTCAATGTAGTGGCGCGGATGTATTGGGCCTCGTCATTATTCGGAAACTCATGACATTTTGCATACAATTTTGCAAAAATAAATAAATCCATACTGCGCGAGTAAAAAAAAAAAAAGGCTCAGTAGTGATCCCTAAAAAAATAAATAAAGCAGGTCAGGCTGTATCTTTCAAATAGGTCTAATAAAACTGTGAGGTATGAGTAACAACCCAAGACCTATAAAGAAGTCTTTTGGTGCCAAACCCCTGTAAGTTCGCCATTTTTAATTTAGTTTCAAATACTGCCTCATTTTCTGCCTTTAAACTCATCCTTTAGATTTTATTCGATCGACTTCAAACTTGGGTATTTCATCTACAGTAAAGAGACTGAAGGTCAAATATTATCAAGTTTGTTTTGCCACAAAAACAAAAGTTGTTTGCTCATATCTTTTCAAAATGTCAGACATTTAATGACAGTCCCACATACTTGCCAACACTCCGGATTTCAACCCTATCTCATTGGTGACTCCCGATCAGTCATTTCTCCCGCTAATCTCCCGATTTTAGAGCAAAGTAAGAACAGTTTATATTGTGGGAAATATTTGACACAGTATCTGCTTGCAAGGTAAGCGGCCAATTACGAGACTCCCGCTGGAGGCAGTGATAGTAAAGAAGCCTCGATTGTACCCACCGGGAAGCAGTTTGAGGCTGGAGCACAGGGGAGGGGTCTCGGGGATTGCAGCACGCAGCATTACGCCGGATGGATTCCAATCAGGAATTTTGTGCATTTCATGACGTTGGGCCGTTGCCCCCCCCCCCCCCCCCCCTCGCTAAATATTAATCGGCCGTGTACAGTTTCCACTGCGACAAACGAGAATAGTAATCGCTAATAATAGTAATTCAAAAGTCAGCTATAAGTTTTAGAGACATGTTTTGGCCCGGTGCCTCAGGTCTTAATGGGATAATGGAATTTCTATTTGTTTTTAATGGAGCCCCAATGCGCCAGTACCCCAATGTGCCCGAGGTTGCAAGGTCCTGCTCATAGCTATGCATAGCTCTAGTTATCATCATCATTAATCATCATAAATCAAACAATTAAAAAAAAAAACCTCAGTTATGGTGGGCCTCTTTTTCCAATTCCTGTTTAGACAGTTGCAGGCCAGCGTCACCATCAACATGCTCCCAGCCAGCTCCGTGGTGGTCCCTGCAGATGCCATAAGCCATGTCAGGAGAGAGTCTATGAGCTCGGAGGACAGCCTAATGGGAAAACCTAATGAAAGACCTGTGATTAGCCGCGGGTCTAGCTGTTTGTTCCAGGCTGCTGTGTAAGAATCCGTCAGGCCCTCCTGAACCTCCTGGACTATATCCTTCTGCAGAACCATGAGAACGTTTATGAGTGTGTGTACGCTCGCACATGTGAGCATTTGTGTGGGAGTAAGAGTTCAAACCAGGTAAATATCTCCCAGCTTCATGTCTTCCTCCAGAGCTCGCCGACCAGTCAGCACCTCCAATAACACCTGCAACGCACACACACAATGTTTAGTCACCGGGTTCATGTTGTCACTTTCTTGCATCTTTGGATCCTGCCCCCATTCCACTACAAATTCTCATCTATCAAGCATCTATCAAAGCAGGGATGGGCTAGTAGCGGCCCGTGCACCTCATACGGCCCCCGACCACACTCTGAGTGGCCCCTTGGTTAATTTTCCCCAAAAGAGAAAACATGGGGAATTTAATATTTTTTTAAATAAAACTTTGTGGGGCATTTTTTATTTTATTTTACAAAACCAAATAATTCTTCAGAAAACGCTGATAAACATACAGCAGGTTTTTATTCGCCCAAAAACATAGGGTAAACATCTAAAAAAAAAAATCCCAGAAAAAGGGTCATACCAAAGACTCAAAAAATGGGACCCATTTGCCTCCCTGCTTGACACTCAGCATTACGGGTTGGAATTGGGGAGTTAGATCACCAAATTATCCCAGACGGCAAGCCCCTGCTGCTGTTCACCGCTCCTTCAGTGGATGGGTCAAATGCGGAGAACCAATTTCATCCCACTTAGATGGACATGACAATAGGTGGCTTTTCATCCACCTATTTTGATTTGTATTTTCAAGAATTGCAAAAAAGAAACTGAATGGAAATGCTAGAAATTAAAAAAAAAAAAAAGAAAAGTTTTTACGCTTGGACGGGGGTGGTTTTTGAAACGTATCGAAAAAAAGGAAAATGTGCATTTTGGCGATGGAAACAGGTTTTTGCAAATAAGCGACTACAAGATTGGATATACGTCACACATGTTGATTGGTACTACGTCACACGCACGTTTGTAGTCACAATAAATGGCGGATGATAAAGTAAGATATGTTTGGGGAGACAAAGAAACACAATTCTTTTTATAATTAATTAAAGAAAAAAAAAAACACTAGAAAAATTCCCGCGGAAATTTTGAATGGGACTGCTGACTCTTTGGTAATGAGCTGAACAGTTTAAAATTTAAACCACTGGAATCGGTCAAAAAATGTGGAAGTTAACCATAATGAACATCAACTAAAAGTATCTCACTGTCCCTGAAAATGTATTTCAAAAAATGTAAATGAGCTGAACAGTTTAAAATTTAAATGACTGGAATCGGTCAAGAAATGTGGACGTTAACCATAATCTAAAAATATGTCACTGTCACTTTAAGAGCACACACACATTTTTGACTTGGAGCCGTCACGCGCCCCACATTCCATTGAGATTGCATGAGAGAAGCACCCCTTGAACAAAAGCCTCTCACGACTTAATGGTTGAAGATACAGATTCAAGAAATGGCTCGTTAGAACGGCAAGGGTTTGGGGAACACGAGCATATTCTCATTTTCTTAATCGGATAAAAAATGACCAAATGAGAGCAGGTTGAAAACTTATGATTTATCAGAAATGGAGAGAGGAAGGCGCCTGAAATTAACATGGCAGAGATAGGCGAGCTGGTCCGACTTGTCCGAGCTTAAAGGGAAAATAAAGGTACTAAATGACACCTTAGCCAAATAAAAGTTAGTTTGTCTGAAAGAAGACACTCGTGACTACAAAATGTGAGAATTTGACGTCTAGTGAGCAAAGATTGTGGCCATGGTGACGAGTTGAAGTGAAATTTTTGGAAGTAAGACTTTTCTTTTTTCCCGCCACTCTAAAGTTAATTGGTCAACAGAGTGTGGTAGAAGCCTAATTCACTCACTGTCTTTGAACCCGCACTGAGGGGAGAGCTTTCATTCCTTAAAAAAGATTTCGACACTGAGCTAAAGATGGGAAAAATTCCTACAAAATGAGCTAAAATTCGTATCGGTCGGACAACGTATGCGCGCGCAGCGTGTCTTGGAAAAAGGTGTTTTAGGTGTGTGATTTTGTCTTTCCATTTCCCATTCATTCCTACGGCACTTTTTGGGGTATTGCGTCGCCATGGTAAGTGGGAATTCCTAGAAAAATAATGCCGCACCGAGTCAGATCGAGCCGCATCGTTTGATACCTCATTTGTCCCGGTGCGATCTACGGTACGGGCCGCATTCTTGCGGAAAAATCGGTGTGCTATAATAACTAGAAAAATTCCCGCGGAAATTTTGAATGGGACTGCTGACTCTTGTAAATGAGCTGAACAGTTTAAAATTTAAACCACTGGAATCGCTCAAGAAATGTGGAATTGCTGACTCTTGCAAGGTGGAAACACGCATGTATGTAGTACTTGTAGACATAGTAGTAGTAGTATAGTAGTAAGTAGTAAGCAAGTACAAACAGAAGTAGTAGTACTTGTAGTAATTTTAGTAGTAGTCAATTGGCTAAGATGGCCGCCGACCCGGGTGGGCGAGGGGGAGAGAGTCCTTGCCGTACCTAATTAATTGGCCAAGATGGCCGCCGCCCTGGGTGGGCAGAAAGGCGGTAATCCAGGGTGTACCTAATTAATTGGCTAAAATGGCCGCCGCCCTGGGCGAGCGGAGTGGCGAGAATCCTGGGCGTACCTAATAAATTGGCCAAGATGGCCGCCGACCCGGGTGGGCAAGGGGGAGAGAGTCCTTGCCGTACCTAATTAATTGGCCAAGATGGCTGCCGCCCTGGGTGGGCAGAGTGGGGGGAATCCTGGGCGTACCTAATAAATTGGCCAAGATGGCTGCTGCCCTGAGCAAGCGTAGTGGCAAGAATCCTGGGTGTACCTAATTAATTGGCCAAGATGGCCGTCGCCCTGGGCGAGCGTAGTGGTGAGAATCCTGGGTGTACCTAATTAATTGGCCAAGATGGCCCCCGCCCTGGGCAAGCGTAGTGGCGAGAATCCTGGGTGTACCTAATTAATTGGCCAAGATGGCCGCCGTCCTGGGCGAGCGGAGTGGCAAGAATCCTGGGCGTACCTAATCAATTGGTCAAGATGGCCTCCGCCCTGGGTGGGCGGAGGGGAGCGAATCCTTGGTGTACGTAATTAAATGGCCAAGATGGCCGCCACCCTGGGTGGGCAGAGTGGCGATAATCCAGGGTGTACCTAATCAATTGCCAATCCGTTACATTTAATAGAAAAAATTTAAAAAATAATAATAATGTGTTATTTTTGAAAATGTATTTTAAAAAATGGAAATGAGCTGAACAGTTTAAAATTCAAACGATTGAAATCGGTCAAGAAATGTGGAAGTTAGGCATAATCACCATAAAGTAAAAGTATCTTAGTGTCCCTTTAAGAAACATGCACATTGACGCACACGCATTGGACTAACACGTTGGAGAGACGTCACGCACCAAGCCTCTCACGACTTAACGGTTCAAGATGCTTAAGGTGAAAATAAAGGTACTAAATGACACCTTAGCCAAATAAAAGTTAGTTTGTCTGAAAGAAGACACTCGTGACTACAAAATGTGAGAATTTGATGTCTAGTGAGCAAAGATTGTGGCCATGGTGTTGAAGTGACGTCACGCACCCACATTGCATTGAAATTGAATGAGAGACGCACACCTCAAAGAAGAGCCTCCCACGACTTAACTCTTCAAGATACAGATTCAAGAAATGGCTCGTTAGAACGGCAAGGGTTTGGGGAACACGAGCATGTTCTCATTTTTTTTAATCGGATGAAAAATGACCAAATGAGAGCAGGTTGAAAACTTATGATTTATCCGAAATGAAGAGGAAAAAGTCGCCCAAATTAACATGGGAGAGATAGGCTAGAGAGTCCAACTTCTACTCGCTTAAAGGGAAAATAAAGGTACTAAATGACACCTTAGCCAAATAAAAGTTAGTTTGTCTGAAAGAAGACACTCGTGACTACAAAATGTGAGAATTTGACGTCTAGTGACAAAAGATTGTGGCCATGGTGACGAGTTGAAGTGAAACTTTTGACTTTTGGCAAGAGATTTGTTGGTTCCCGGCACTCTGGCTAATTGCTAAAACAGAGTGTGTTAAAATGCTATATGACTCACTGTCTTTGAACCCGCACAGAGGGGAGAGCTTTCATTCCTTAAAAAAAATTTCGACACTGAGCTAAAGATGGGAAAAATTCCTACAAAATGAGCTAAAATTCGTATCGGTCGGATAACGTATGCGTGCACAGCGTGTCTTGGAAAAAGGTGCTTGATGTGTGATTTTTTCTTGCCATTTCCCATTCATTCCTATGGCACTTTTTGGGGTATTGCGTCGCCATGGTAAGTGGGAATTCCTAGAAAAATAATGCCGCACCGAGTCAGATCGAGCCGCATCGTTTGATACCTCATTTGTCCCGGTGCGATCTACGGTACGGGCCGCATTCTTGCGGAAAAATCGGTGTGCTATAATAATAACTAGAACTAGAAAAATTCCCGCGGAAATTTTGAATGGGACTGCTGACTCTTTGGTAATGAGCTGAACAGTTTAAAATTTAAACCACTGGAATCGCTCAAGAAATGTGGAAGTTAACCATAATCAACATCAACTAAAAGTATCTCACTGTCCCTGAAAATGTATTTTAAAAAATGTAAATGAGCTGAACATTTTAAAATTTAAATGACTGGAATCGGTCAAGAAATGTGGAAGTTAACCATAATCTAAAAATATGTCACTGTCACTTTAAGAGCACATACATTTTTGACTTGGAGACGTCACGCGCCCCACATTCCATTGAGATCGCATGAGAGAAGCACCCCTTGTACAAAAGCCTCGTTGCCATGGTGACGAGTTGAAGTGACATTGCATTGAGATTGAATGAGAGAAGCACCCCTTCAACAAAAGCCTCTCGCGACTTAACGGTTGAAGATACAGATTCAAGAAAGGGCTCGTTAGAACGGCAAGGGTTTGGGGAACACGAGCATGTTCTCATTTTCTTAATCGGATAAAAAATGACCAAATGAGAGCAGGTTGAAAACTTATGATTTATCAGAAATGGAGAGAGGAAGGCGCCTGAAATTAACATGTACAAGACAGGCGAATTAGTCCGACTTCTCTTGCTTAAGGTGAAAATAAAGGTACTAAATGACACCTTAGCCAAATAAAAGTTAGTTTGTCTGAAAGAAGACACTCGTGACTACAAAATGTGAGAATTTGACGTCTAGTGACAAAAGATCGTTGCCATGGTGACGAGTTGAAGTGACGTCACGCACCCACATTGCATTGAGATTGAATGAGAGAAGCACCCCTTCAACAAAAGCCTCTCGCGACTTAACGGTTGAAGATACAGATTCAAGAAAGGGCTCGTTAGAACGGCAAGGGTTTGGGGAACACGAGCATGTTCTCATTTTCTTAATCGGATAAAAAATGACCAAATGAGAGCAGGTTGAAAACTTATGATTTATCAGAAATGGAGAGAGGAAGGCGCTTGAAATTAACATGGCAGAGATAGGCCAGTTGGTCCGACTTGTCCGAGCTTAAAGGGAAAATAAAGGTACTAAATGACACCTTAACCAAATAAAAGTTAGTTTGTCTGAAAGAAGACACTCGTGACTACAAAATGTGAGAATTTGACGTCTAGTGACAAAAGATTGTGGCAGTGGTGACGAGTTGAAGTGAAATTTTTTCTAATACATTATACATTATTTGGTTCCCGGCACTGGATGGCTAATTAGCCAACAGAGTGTGTGAGAAAGCTAATTCAGCCACTGTCTTTGAACCCGAACAGGAAGGGGGGCTTTCATTCCTTAAAAAAGATTTCGACACTGAGCTAAAGATGGGAAAAATTCCTACAAAATGAGCTAAAATTCGTATCGGTCGGATAACGTATGCGCGCGCAGCGTGTCTTGGAAAAAGGTGCTTGAAGTGTGATTTTTTTCCCATTCATTCCCAATGGGGAGTTAATTTGGGAGTTTTTTGGGAATAGCGTCGCCAAGGTAACTGGGAATTCTTAGAAAAATAATAGCGCAGCGAGTCAGATCGAGCCGCATCGTTTGATACCTCATTTGTGCCGGTGCGATGTACGGTACGGGCCGCATTTTAGCGGAAAAATCGTGGAATAATATATAATAATAATAACGACAAGAAAAATAAACCACTGTCCTAGGTAGAATAACAATATGTGCCTGCTTGCTTCGCAAAGCAGTCCCATAAAAATTCCCGCGGAAATTTTGAATGGGACTGCTGACTCTTTGGTAATGAGCTGAACAGTTTAAAATTTAAACCACTGGAATCGGTCAAGAAATGTGGAAGTTAACCATAATCAACATCAACTAAAAGTATCTTACTGTCCATAAAAAAATGAAAATGAGCTGAACAGTTTAAAATTTAAACGACTGGAATCGGTCAAGAAATGTGGAAGTTAACTATAATCAACATCAACTAAAAGTATCTTACTGTCCCTTTAAGAAACATGCACATTCACGCACGCACATTTGACTTGGAGACGTCACGCGCCCCACATTCCATTGAGATTGCATGAGAGAAGCACCCCTTGAACAAAAGCCTCTCACAACTTAACGGTTGAAGATACAGATTCAAGAAATGGCTCGTTAGAACGGCAAGGGTTTGGGGAACACGAGCATGTTCTCATTTTCTTAATCGGATAAAAAAATGACCAAATGAGAGCAGGTTGAAAACTTATGATTTATCTGAAATGGAGAGAGGAAGGCGCCTGAAATTAACATGTAAAAGACAGGCGAATTAGTCCGACTTCTCTTGCTTAAGGTGAAAATAAAGGTACTAAATGACACCTTAGCCAAATGAAAGTTAGTTTGTCTGAAAGAAGACACTCGTGACTACAAAATGTGAGAATTTGATGTCTAGTGAGCAAAGATTGTGGCCATGGTGACGAGTTGAAGTGACGTCACGCACCCACATTGCATTGAGATTGAATGAGAGACGCACACCTCAAAGAAGAGCCTCTCACGACTTAACGGTTGAAGATACAGATTCAAGAAATGGCTCGTAAGAACGGCAAGGGTTTGGGGAACACGAGCATGTTCTCATTTTCTTAATCGGATGAAAAATGACCAAATGAGAGCAGGTTGAAAACTTATGATTTATCAGAAATGGAGAGAGGAAGGCGCCTGAAATTAACATGGCAGAGAAAGGCGAGTTTGTCCGACTTGTCCGAGCTTAAAGGGAAAATAAAGGTACTAAATGACACCGTAGCCAAATAAAAGTTAGTTTGTCTGAAAGAAGACACTCGTAACTACAAAATGTGAGAATTTGACGTCTAGTGACAAAAGATTGTGACCATGGTGAAGTGAAATTTTTTCAAATACATTATTTGGTTCCCGGCACTGGATGGCTAATTAGCCAACAGAGTGTGTGAGAAAGCTAATTCAGTCACTGTCTTTGAACCCGCACAGGGGGGGGGGGGGGGGGACCTTTCATTCCTTAAAAAAGATTTCGACACTGAGCTAAAGATGGGAAAAATTCCTACAAAATGAGCTAAAATTCGTATCGGTCGGATAACGTATGCGCGCGCAGCGTGTCTTGGAAAAAGGTGCTTGATGTGTGATCTTCTCTTCCCTTTTCCCATTCATTCCCAATGGGGAGTTAATTTGGGAGTTTTTTGGGAATAGCGTCGCCATGGTAACTGGGAATTCTTAGAAAAATAATAGCGCAGCGAGTCAGATCGAGCCGCATCGTTTGATACCTCATTTGTGCCGGTGCGATCTACGGTACGGGCCGCATTTTAGCGGAAAAATCGCTGGAATAATAAAAAAAAAAAAAACACTGTTCTAGGTAGAACTAGAAAAATTCCCGCGGAAATTTTGAATGGGACTGCTGACTCTTGTAAATGAGCTGAACAGTTTAAAATTTAAACCACTGGAATCGCTCAAGAAATGTGGAAGTTAACCATAATCAACATCAACTAAAAATATCTCACTGTCCCTTTAAGAAAAATGCACTTTCACACACACATATTTGACTTTGTAAATGAGCTGAACAGTTTAAAATTTAAACGACTGGAATCGCTCAAGAAATGTGGAAGTTAACCATAATCAACATCTACTAAAAGTATCTCACTGTCCCTGAAAATGTATTTAAAAAAATGTAAATGAGCTGAAGAGTTTAAAATTTAAACGACAAAAATCGGTCAAGAAATGTGGAAGTTAACCATAATCAACAGAAACTAAAAATATCTCACTGTCACTTTAAGAGCGCACACACATTTTTGACTTGGAGCCGTCACGTGCCCCACATTCCATTGAGATTGTATGAGAGACGCACCCCTTGAACAAAAGCCTCTCACGACTTAACGGTTCGAGATACAGATTCAAGAAATGGCTCGTTAGAACGGCAAGGGTTTGGGGAACACGAGTATGTTCTCATTTTTTAATCGGATGAAAAATGACCAAATGAGAGCAGGTTGAAAACTTATGATTTATCAGAAATGCAGGGGTAAAGGCGCCTGAATTTAACATGGAAGAGATATGCGAGTTGGTCCGACTTGTCTGAGCTTAAAGTGAAAATAAAGGTACTAAATGACACCTTAGTCAAATAAAAGTTAGTTTGTCTGAAAGAAGACACTCGTGACTACAAAATGTGAGAATTTGACGTCTAGTGAGAAAAGATTGTGGCCATGGTGACGAGTTGAAGTGAAATTTTTGGAAGTACATTTATTTTGTTCCCGCCACTCTAAAGTTAATTGCTCCACTCTGGCACTTGCAATACACAACAATGGGAGAAGGCTATTTGTCTGCTGTTTGCTCACTGTCTTTGAACCCGCACAGGGGGGAGAGCTTTCATTCCTTAAAAAAGATTTCGACACTGAGCTAAAGGTGGGAAAAATTCCTACAAAATGAGCTAAAATTCATATCGGTCAGAAAACGTATGCGCGCGCAGCGTGTCTTGGAAAAAGGTGCTTGATGTGTGATTTATTCTTCCCTTTTCCCATTCATTCCCAATGGGGAGTTAATTTGGGAGTTTTTTGGGAATAGCGTCGCCATGGTAACTGGGAATTCTTAGAAAAATAGTAGCGCAGCGAGTCCGATTGAGCCGCATCGTTTGATACCTCATTTGTGCCGGTGCGATCTACGGTACGGGCCGCATTTTTGCGGAAAAATCGCTGGAATAATAAAAAATAACTAGAAAAATTCCCGCGGAAATTTTGAATGGGACTGCTGACTCTTTGGTAATGAGCTGAACAGTTTAAAATTTAAACCACTGGAATCGCTCAAGAAATGTGGAAGTTAACCATAATCAACATCAACTAAAAGTATCTCACTGTCCCTGAACATGTATTTAAAAAAATGTAAATGAGCTGAACAGTTTAAAATTTAAATGACTGGAATCGGTCAAGAAATGTGGAAGTTAACCATAATCTAAAAATATGTCACTGTCACTTTAAGAGCACATACATTTTTGACTTGGAGCCGTCACGCGCCCCACATTGCATTGAGATCGCATGAGAGAAGCACCCCTTGTACAAAAGCCTCTCACGACTTAACGGTTGAAGATACAGATTCAAGAAATGGCTCGTTAGAACGGCAAGGGTTTGGGGAACACGAGCATGTTCTCATTTTCTTAATCGGATAAAAAATGACCAAATGAGAGCAGGTTGAAAACTTATGATTTATCAGAAATGGAGAGAGGAAGGCGCCTGAAATTAACATGTACAAGACAGGCGAATTAGTCCGACTTCTCTTGCTTAAGGTGAAAATAAAGGTACTAAATGACACCTTAGCCAAATAAAAGTTAGTTTGTCTGAAAGAAGACACTCGTGACTACAAAATGTGAGAATTTGACGTCTAGTGACAAAAGATCGTTGCCATGGTGACGAGTTGAAGTGACGTCACGCACCCACATTGCATTGAGATCGCATGAGAGAAGCACCCCTTGTACAAAAGCCTCTCACGACTTAACGGTTGAAGATACAGATTCAAGAAAGGGCTCGTTAGAACGGCAAGGGTTTGGGGAACACGAGCATGTTCTCCGAAATCCCTCATTGGCGCCGCTTCGCTACACCGTCGACACGCCACTCAACCCCCCCCCCCCCCCACGTCGACGACAGACGAGACAAAAGCCTTACTGTATATTGTAGCAACGAGAGATGTACACAATTGAGATTTAGAGCCTACTCAAACTTTTCTTAGTTTTTTTTTACTGCACATTAAAACTTTAATGTAACATCTGCTAGCTCTTTGCTAGCGCTAGCAGGTGCAGCTAGCATGTAGGCTACCATCTCTAGCACTTAACTTTTCCAATCTTGTTAAAACAGCAACATAACGTTCAAACACATCAAATACGTTTCAATACATCGCCAGTATTAACGTGATGTAGTTTAGGATGGGGAAAACTTGCAAAATCACACTTATTTAGCATTATTCACCAGACTACAAACAATTGCCTTGCAACTTACCTCAGACGAGATGAAATGGGAGGAGTAGGTTCTCGAGAAACTTCTAATTGGTGTCATTAAAGCGTCTCTCATTGGCCACAGCACAGACAAGCAGAAAACGAACCAATCAGGGAAAAGAGAGAAGACTAGATCCAACTATCATCAAGATTGGTTGCATTCCATTGAGATTGTATGACAGACGCACCCCTGGAACAAAAGCCTCTCACGACTTAACTCTTCAAGATACAGATTCAAGAAATGGCTTGTTAGAACGGCAAGGGTTTGGGGAACACGAGCATGTTGTAATTTTTTTAATCGGATGAAAAATGACCAAATGAGAGCAGGTTGAAAATGTATGATTTATCCGAAATGAAGAGGAAAAAAACACCCAAATTAACATGGAAGAGATTGGCGAGAGAGTCCAATTTCTCTTCGCTTAAAGGGAAAATAAAGGTACTAAATGACACCTTAGCCAAATAAAAGTTAGTTTGTCTGAAAGAAGACACTCGTGACTACAAAATGTGAGAATTTGACGTCTAGTGACAAAAGATTGTGGCAGTGGTGACGAGTTGAAGTGAAATTTTTTCTAATACATTATTTGGTTCCCGGCACTGGATGGCTAATTAGCCAACAGAGTGTGTGAGAAAGCTAATTCAGCTACTGTCTTTGAACCCGAACAGGGGGGGGGGGCTTTCATTCCTTAAAAAAGATTTCGACACTGAGCTAAAGATGGGACAAATTCCTACAAAATGAGCTAAAATTCGTATCGGTCGGATAACGTATGCGCGCGCAGCGTGTCTTGGAAAAAGGTGCTTGAAGTGTGATTTTTTCCCATTCATTCCCAAAGGGGAGTTAATTTGGGAGTTTTTTGGGAATAGCGTCGCCAAGGTAACTGGGAATTCTTAGAAAAATAATAGCGCAGCGAGTCAGATCGAGCCGCATCGTTTGATACCTCATTTGTGCCGGTGCGATGTACGGTACGGGCCGCATTTTAGCGGAAAAATCGTGGAATAATATATAATAATAACAACAAGAAAAATAAACCACTGTCCTAGGTAGAATAACAATATGTGCCTGCTTGCTTCGCAAAGCAGTCCCATAACTAGAAAAATTCCCGCGGAAATTTTGAATGGGACTGCTGACTCTTTGATAATGAGCTGAACAGTTTAAAATTTAAACCACTGGAATCGCTCAAGAAATGTGGAAGTTAACCATAATCAACATCAACTAAAAGTATCTTACTGTCCATAAAAAAATGTAAATGAGCTGAACAGTTTAAAATTTAAACCACTGGAATCGCTCAAGAAATGTGGAAGTTAACTATAATCAACATCAACTAAAAGTATCTTACTGTCTCTTTAAGAAACATGCACATTCACGCACGCACATTTGACTTGGAGCCGTCACGCGCCCCACATTCCATTGAGATCGCATGAGAGAAGCACCCCTTCAACAAAAGCCTCTCACGACTTAACGGTTGAAGATACAGATTCAAGAAATGGCTCGTTAGAACGGCAAGGGTTTGGGGAACACGAGCATGTTCTCATTTTCTTAATCGGATAAAAAATGACCAAATGAGAGCAGGTTGAAAACTTATGATTTATCAGAAATGGAGAGAGGAAGGCGCCTGAAATTAACATGTACAAGACAGGCGAATTAGTCCGACTTCTCTTGCTTAAGGTGAAAATAAAGGTACTAAATGACACCTTAGCCAAATAAAAGTTAGTTTGTCTGAAAGAAGACACTCGTGACTACAAAATGTGAGAATTTGACGTCTAGTGACAAAAGATTGTTGCCATGGTGACGAGTTGAAGTGACGTCACGCACCCACATTGCATTGAGATTGAATGTGAGAAGCACCCCTTCAACAAAAGCCTCTCGCGACTTAACGGTTGAAGATACAGATTCAAGAAAGGGCTCGTTAGAACGGCAAGGGTTTGGGGAACACGAGCATGTTCTCATTTTCTTAATCGGATAAAAAATGACCAAATGAGAGCAGGTTGAAAACTTATGATTTATCAGAAATGGAGAGAGGAAGGCGCCTGAAATTAACATGTACAAGACAGGCGAATTAGTCCGACTTCTCTTGCTTAAGGTGAAAATAAAGGTACTAAATGACACCTTAGCCAAATAAAAGTTAGTTTGTCTGAAAGAAGACACTCGTGACTACAAAATGTGAGAATTTGACGTCTAGTGACAAAAGATTGTGGCAGTGGTGACGAGTTGAAGTGAAATTTTTTCTAATACATTATTTGGTTCCCGGCACTGGATGGCTAATTAGCCAACAGAGTGTGTGAGAAAGCTAATTCAGCCACTGTCTTTGAACCCGAACAGGGGGGGGGGGGCTTTCATTCCTTAAAAAAGATTTTGACACTGAGCTAAAGATGGGAAAAATTCCTACAAAATGAGCTAAATTTCGTATCGGTCGGATAACGTATGCGCGCGCAGCGTGTCTTGGAAAAAGGTGCTTGAAGTGTGATTTTTTTCCCATTCATTCCCAATGGGGAGTTAATTTGGGAGTTTTTTGGGAATAGCGTCGCCATGGTAACTGGGAATTCTTAGAAAAATAATAGCGCAGCGAGTCAGATCGAGCCGCATCGTTTGATACCTCATTTGTGCCGGTGCGATGTACGGTACGGGCCGCATTTTAGCGGAAAAATCGCTGGAATAATATATAATAATAATATTAACAACAAAAATAAACCACTGTCCTAGGTAGAATAACAATATGTGCCTGCTTGCGAAGCGCGGAGCAGCAGCGCAGCTGCTGCTCCGCAAGCAGTCCCATAATAACAACAAGAAAAATAAACCACTGTCCTAGGTAGAATAACAATATGTGCCTGCTTGCTTCGCAAAGCAGTCCCATAATAACAATATGTGCCTGCTTGCTTCGCAAGCAGCAGTCCCATAAGCTGCTGCTTCGCAAGCAGGCAGTCCCATAATAAACCCTTTTTTCTAGGAATAGTAGCAGCGAACGCTCAGCAGTCCCATAATTAATGCAATTTTAGATGGCTTTATTAACATCAGCTCTCAATGTAACGACACACTTCACTTACATGCGAGAGGAAAGCCAACAACACAAACTACTGTTCAGTCCATCAAAACCAAGATTCCCACCTGGAACTCCCCTTTGTCCCAAAGTTCCATCACTACAACATCATCTCGCGGCGCATATTCGCAAAAGAAGAGCGGATGGAAACGGGCATAAGTCGCATGTCCGTTTTGCGCATTTTCACAAAAGTTGCATAAAAATTTTGAAACATTTGGATGGAAACCTGACTAATCAGAGGTACTTTTAACGTTTCACATTTGTTCCAATTCTCGGTACCTGGGAATCAATTTCAAACTTGAAAAAATTGTGGCCCCCCCCTCTAGCATTTAAGTTGCCCATCTCTGATCTAAAGCATTAGGTATTTTAGGGACTCACCACACCAAAGCTGTAGACGTCCACCTGCGTCCCCGGCTGTCCATTCCTCAAGTACTCCTCCGGCAAGTATGCCAGCGTTCCTCTCACCTTGGACTTTTGACCCACTGTGGTTGTCTTGGATGCCAAAGAGCTTGATGAATTTGGAGACACAAAGCAAGCCAAGCCGAAGTCGGCGAGCTTTGCCACCAGGTGGCGGTCCAAAAGGATGTTTGAACTGCAACAGTCACAAATTTCTGCAGTCACAATTCCTACTATGGATTACTGTTTTGTATCGTTTTGTCATACAGTACAATATAGATCATGTCGGTCAATATCTAAGTTGGGGTTGTAGAGGGGTGGTGAAGATCCAAGGTGGGGTACACAATGGCGGTGTACCGTTTATTAAATGCTTTGAAAGTCATAGTGTCACTTATAGCCTCTCTCACCCAATAGTCCTAGCTCCACGTGCACGATGTGAACCCCGCCTTAGCTAACGGAGAAGGGCGTGGGCGGTCTGCGGGCGCCTAAACCAGCTTGCCCCCCAACCATGGGTAAATGATCCTGTTGCCTTGCGAGAAGGCATTATGCCAAAGGCTAAGTGTAGGCAAACCCTGACAGTTCACCGATTACAGTGAATCCTGGCATGTCATTGCAACCCTTCCCAGCTGCCGGTCATCCTAGTTGTTTCCATGCTATCGGATTTCAGCTGGTGCGGGGCCAAGTTCGGTGGCATTGATGATTGCGCACCCTCCCTGTCACCTTAATCCCTTCATCGTGCAGGTTTCGTCTAGCTCCCATCATCTCACCTCAAGCCCTGAGGCGATGGGGGGCTGGCAACGGGGGCAGGCTCTGAATGCAGCTGGTAGTCTCTAGTCATCCTCCTGCATGTAGGCAACGTGGGCAAGATAGTCGTTTGGGACTAGGCAACTACCCACGTGATCGAGCAGCCCTATTTAGGATCACATTGCTCACCTCTCTCGAGGACGGGCCTAGAAGGTGGCCCAAACATTGCCTGTTCCACAATCCCCTTGGGCGGGAAACCGTGTCTGTCATGACTTTCCAGTTAACAGTCAAGATAACAATATCACTCTTTGACGCATAGGTGGCAGCAGTCGGATTCTCTTGCAAGCACCATCAGGACTGGTTCGATGAAAACTCGCTCAAAATCCACACTCTCGTGAAGAGTCCGCCTCTCTCAGTAACCCTTCTTCTGCTAGCCTCCGACAGCGCTATATCGAACTTCGTGTTGCCACCCAAGTAGTCCTTCGCAAATTGCAAAACGAGTGGCGGATCAACAAGGCAAAAGAAGTCCAAGGCTATGCTGACAACAATGACTTTCACAACTTCTATGACTCTATTAAAGGTGTCTATGGTCCCAGCAAGAGCACTCCCATCCGATCTGCTGACGGCTAAACCCTCATAAAAGATCAAAAAGGCATCCTCTGTCAGTGGACAGAGTATCTAAGTGATCTGCTTAACAGTGAACCCCACTGACCCCACAGCCGTAGATCGTCTGCCCTCACTCCCTGCTCTAAACCATCTCGATGAAGCACCTTCTCTCAACGGGGTTCTCCGTGCTGGTAAGAGCTTGAAGAACAACAAAGTCGCTGGACACGACAACATTCCCCAAGAGATATTTAAGTTTGGTGGTTCCCCTATCTTAAACTGAACTTCATCTTCAAAGCTTGGACAGCCCAGACCACAGCAAGGGAAAGACGCCTTCATTGTGACCATGTACAAGAGAAAAGGCGACAAGGCGGTATGAAGCAACTATCGGGGGATTTCCCTCCTTGCAGTTGCAGGCAAGGTGCTTGCTCGAGTAATGTTTGCCCGCCTTCTGAACACCATTGCTGACACCATCCTCCCAGAGTCACAATGGGGCTTTCGTCAGAGCCGTAGCACAATAGACATGATCTTCGTGGCGCAGCTATTCGCTAAGTGTGGCTGTCCACCGCGCTTCACCATCCTGAAGGAGTTCCACAATGGAATGTCTGCAAGAGCCGTCATCAGTGGCGTCCAATCCGACTTCTTCTCCGTGAATGTGGGAGTGAAGCAGGGTTGTGTTCTTGCCACACTCATCTTCAACATATATCTCCCGGCTGTGACACTCCTATCTCGCCACTCAATTGGTTCAGAGGACGCCATCTCCGTGAGAAGTTATCTTGCATTTGTTTCCCACACCGATGCAGGTCTCCAGCATGCTCTCAACACCATGGTGGACACTTGGTCTTGTTGTCAACACTCGGAACACAGAACTACGCCAGTACACAGCACGTGGTGATCGCCCCTCCCAGCCTTCCTTCCTTACAGGCGTAGACGAGCTGAATTGTGTAGACCAATTTGTCTACCTTGAAAGTGTACTCTCCTCTTCTTGTAGTCTTGAGGAGGAAATCCAAAACCGGGTCCGCCTAGCCTCGTGTGCCTCACAACAGCTACAAAAGTGGCCGTCTACCGGGCTGTCTGCCAGTCCACCCTACTCTATGGCTGTGAAGCCTGGACTCTGTACAAAGCCCACGTCCGGAGGCCTTCCACATCCGATGCCTTCAGCGTATCCTAGGTCTCACTTGGGTGGATCGCATCCCTCATGTTGATGTTCTAGCAAGATCAGGATGTCTATGCATTGAGGCCACCATCATACAGCGCCAGCTCCGATGGGTTGGGCACATCATCCGGATGCCCGAGTCTCGGCTGCCCCCTAGATTGCTGTATAGAGAACTGAGCTCTGGTTACCGTCCCATAGGCGGCCAACGGAAACGATTTAAAGACCACCTGAAGGCCGTCCTGAAAAAATGCGGCATCCCACCAGACAACCTGGAGGCCCTCGCAGCCATCCGGGCCCTGTGGTGCAACACCTGCCACGAGGGTGTGCGGCACTTTGAGGCCACCCGCACCGATGAGCTTGAAGATCACCAGCAGCGCAGACACGAGCTCCTGGCATGTGGTTCCCTTCTTCCCGGTGATGGGATTCCCTGTCCCACTTGTGCGTCTCTTTTTGACCTCCGCACCCATCAGCGTGTTCATAAAAGAGGCAATAATCCACACTTATCATATCATTACCACATGTAGAGCTAGGGACGTCATCGTCGTATCGACGGACTACCCTAGGAGGGAGGAGGGAAATATTGATGGCACGGCTGTCCATTTCATGTCAATTTCAAACTTGAAATATTATGTAAAGTACATTCGTTACATTCGCCTATCAAAATGACCAATGACAACAGTTTTAGTTTTTTATACATACTGTTTAAGTGTGCATAAACTTCATACTTAATAAATTTATTATATTATTATTATTAATAATTTTGTGTTTTAAATTATATAAATTATAAAATGTACCACATACAACAATAAAAACTGCTGGACACTTCTGGACATCAGTTATCGCACAATACCAGTGTTATGAGGACTATAGCAGAATAATACAATAACTGTATCGTGAATTACTTCCCGAGTGGAGAATAACTAAAAGATTAAATAAGGCATAATTAGGTATATTTTTGAGGTTATTCTGGATATGGAATGAATGAATACCTAATAAAATGATCTCAACTCGAGCATTTTTTTTGTGGTCAAAAAAAGTTGGAAGAGTCAACCAAATTCGATACAAAAAAATTGTCACTGAAGAGATTTAAATCCAACTTTGAGTTAATACAAGGCCATGGTTGTTGACCATGTTTTTCCAATTTACGTTTGGAAGGATTTTACAGTCGGACTTTGTCAGTTTCAATTGGAATACTGTATGCCCTTCTTCCCAACAGTCTGTTATGCTGCTTTACCTTTTCACATCGCCATGGATTACAGAGTTGTTTCCATCTGGAGGACAGTGAAGGTACTGCAACGCTCCTGATGCTTCATGAACAATGCGGACCCTCAGGCGCCAAGTGAGAGCAAAAGACACCTAAACACACACACGCAGACATGTGTGAGTGTGTGCGTGTGTATGCGTGTGCGTGTGTTGCGTGTATTACGCTGTGTAGCTGATCTTCCAGGGATTGGTTTTCCATGTAGCTATAGATGAGACAAACACTTGGTCCTTGACAGAATCCAAGCAGGTCCACAATGTTCGGGTGTCTGAACCTAGTCAGCCACAGAACAGAATGACAAATATTGTATAGTAACACGTAACAAGGCACATGCTTTTACATGAGTTTCAAGTGCATGCCAGTGTATGCCCATGTATGCACGCTTGAGGACACTCACTTTGAGAGTTTTTCCACTTCAGTGTTGAAGCTCTCCTTCAGCATGTTCAAGTCTTGCATGCAGTCCTGTCAACGAGATTCTGTTTGTTGGCATCATCCAATTATTTGATCATACAATTAAAGGGATAGTAACATGAAAAATCTACTTTTTGGAGCTTTTAGCCATGTTAAAATGCCAATTCCTCACCAAAAATATCACCCAAGTGGTGTTTTTCTTCCATTCACCCCTCTATGAGAAATTCTAGCTCATTCTGCTCTCCAAGAACAAGCCCCTCCCAACCTGAGAAAACAGCGGGTGCTCACTTTATGACGTCAGTAGATGCGGACCCACCCCCGCATCGCCTCTGCAGACCAAACGCACACCCACTTTCTCTGAGATCTCCATGCAGGCCCAGACTGATAAGGCGGGAGCACCGCGATTTTTCCCGGTTGGCCGCCAGGGAGCGTTGTTTTTATTTCGGGCCGCAAGTTCGTTTCAAAAGCAGCAATTAAAGTGCTTTTGATAGAGACCTAGCCAGACCTAGAGTGACTAACTTCGAATGGCCTGCATTTACCTGCTTGGTCGGCCTGAATTATGAATCTTTTGGCCGCTATTTTGTGCATTTTTGAAGCAAGCGTCACGCTCTCTCGCACTCTCTCTCTCTCTCTCTCTCTCTCTCTCTCCCGTGACGGCCGTGAGCGTTCCCCTTCCCCACCCTAGCCAGGCTGGCCGACACACAGCCAAACAAATTAAACAATACACTCTCAAAAGTAAAGAAAGTCAGATAGCAGAAAAGAGTGGTGTAGAAAAGCGTCACTTTGCCTCTCGCTCTCTCTCTGTCCCTCTCCTTATGCGCTGATGCGCTCTCTCTCCCCTCCCCCACTCTCGCCAGCGGCCGCTGGCCGACACTACAACCAAACAAGACACTCATGTAAAAAAGTAAAGTCAGATAGCAGAAAAGACTGAGAAAAGGCAATATTAAAGAAAAGGTTTGGAGCTGAAGCGCCAAATGCACCCAAACTCAAATGTATAGCCCTGAAGTGCATGTGCCGGGAGAAGACCAAGGAACACCAGAGTAAGCAACACAAAGTGCAACATAAAAACAAACAAAATAATGTGTAAATAATAGCCCAATAGCACGTGTGGCTGATCATTTTTCTACTAGTAATTTAATGTTGTGTTTTTTGTTGATTGGAATCAGCTGCATTGGAGCAGGGAAACATCCAAAACCTGTAGGACACTGGCCCTTGAGGACCGAGTTTGATTGATTGGAATCAGCTGCATTGGAGCAGGGAAACATCCAAAACCTGTAGGACACTGGCCCTTGAGGACCGAGTTTGTCCACCACTGCTCTAGATGAATATCATTATTAATAATAGCATATAATCAAATCATAATCATTTACACTGATCTGATCGGCTAGATCGTCGGTATCGTCCTGCTCAAACTCTTATCAAAACACCTTCTCCTTTCCAGTGAATTGAATTTTCATTAAATCCTAATGACATGAAAGCAAACTAAATTTCGGCAAAAAGGAAAAACATTGACCGTGAACAATGGCCTGACAAGACCTCCAAAGCAAAAAACTTAAAAGATTTCACCTTTAAACAAAACCGGTTTTACCTTGCAACACTTGCAAAGTAACATAGACTTATTAAACAGCCTGTATTGTCTATTTTTCTTCTCCCTGCTCTTTTTGAATACACAAAACCCTTTCTACAGCAAAAAAACAAAAACAAAAAAACGGAACTTCCACCGGATCCGATTAGGATGGTGGGTTTGCAGGGGATGATCAAATGATATTTTTTTCTGGGTGGGGCAGCCGTGGGCCCGTGGTCACCACAACTGGGCGAACCCAGGTTCAAGACTATCCCCCCCAGACACACGGCTGCAGTGTCCTTCAGCAAGACACAAATCCACTGAACTTCTCCTCGGGCACTTAAGCAGCCCCCTGCACCAGTGTGCCATTAACTGTGTTCACTGTTATGGGTCAAATTCAGAGGTCACATATGTACAGAAACAATATGTACATTATGACAAGAAAAGAGGATCTTCATCACCTGTCAACTGACCAACCAGATCCACACATAACATTCTTTGGCTCCACCCCTCATGTGTATTGTGTGTGATTTACTGACCTGTTTGAGTCTCTTGACTGCACAATCAGTGTTTCTTAAGGACGCTCTGTACACGACTCCAAAGCCCCCCTCACCAACCCGCAGGGCTGGCGAGAACCCCTTAGTCCCAGCATGCACCTCTTCATAGGACCAGCACATTAACCCATAGCCAGCATCGCCAGCCACCAATGGGGGACCCTAGAGGATAGAGTGATTTGTGTCATGAGCCATCTGTGATCATTATTAGTTATTGATGAATGGTAATTAACCTGGAGGGTTCGAGGTTGACCAGAATGCAAACTTGAGGGGGGTGGGGCGGGGCGGGGTAGTACTACTCCTCCTCCGTTACCAACTGAAAACATAATCAACATATCCATTTTCATATCAATGCACCCTGCAGCTTCTTCATTCACACATTTGTTTTTCTGACTTCACAACCAACAGCCTGCACACACAATATGTGGTAATATGTGAGTTAGACATTCTGTTATATCAGTTGCACGTTTGCTGAGTGGTTTGCACATCCGCCTCATCGTTCTAAGGTTGGGGGTTTGAATTTCTGTGTGGAGTTTGCATGTTCTTCCTCGTACTTGCGTGGGTTTTCTCACATCAGCATATGCACACGGCGGCCAAACGAGTACCACACCTGTCCAAAACACAAGAGTCAAACCACTATATTTCAAAATAAAGGATATCATTGAATAGAGATTTGTGACACCAATAAACTTAGCCCTCAGTTATAAGAAGTGGTTAAAGGATTAAGTATTTTATTGCACTTTTTATGTCGTGAATCGGCCCAAATAGTCTTGTTGCAAAATCAATTAAATTAAAAAGCAAATTTGTAATAATTGTAATTGTTAATTAATTTTGGCTATTCTATAATATCAAAGCTATAGTCAAGGGGAGAGTGAAATGAGTGACACTTTTCATCACAATATGTGAATATAATATATTATATATATATAATATATATCACTTAACAATAAGCACTCGCTGGGATATTCTCAAAATCTACAAAGGTTTTCTATTCACAAAACATCTCCGTGGTTGACTTCAAAACAAAAAAAGCAAATCAAAACTTATTGAACTATTGACATATATTGGCAAACTGTTTCTCTCCTCGCTGCTTCAACAACACAAAAAGAGCCCACATCAGCACAAACAGCTGTCTTAAATTTGTAATTAGCAGGATGGCTGGAGGAGGAAGGGGAGGAAGAGGAGGATCCCGGAAAGGCAAGATAAAATAATTCAAGTAAATAATGATTATCACAATGTCAAGAAAATGAATACATAGGCTCCAACAAGGATCATTTTCTAAAATTCATACTTTTCAAATGGTGCTAAACATTAATATTAAAAATCTTTGGTGGTATATATTACTAGACCAACTTGAGCTGTCATATCATTGTAAATCTAGCAAAAGCAGGACAGAGTGGCCTAAAATTACCCAATTTGTATTTTAGTTACATTTTTACAAAAGTTTTTAAAATTTTATTGAAATAAATACAGGCGGGGCGGGGGCCCTGGACTGAGCCAGACTATGTGTGATCATTTGCATCTCATGCATTGGTGACAAAGGCAGTTCGGAGCTGCCAAAACTCGTATGAATTGCATGACACAGGACCAGCGACACTTAACATACGCGTCGTAATATGCTTCAATTGTGCTGAAAAATTGCCACTCAGCATCGAGGCTCCTATTGGTTATGAGCATGTTGGTGAGGTGACGAATGGACAGCAGCGCAAACACTAGACAACAACACGTCTGCTCGCAGGGGTGGCTTCGGTGGAGAGCATGGGTGCTCGCCTTGCATCTCAGTCTTTTTTTGGTCAAATTTTTCTTTTCCGCTCCATCAATCATATGTGCCAAATAAACGTTTCTATTTCTTTTTATGATGAGAATATGAAAATACAAAATGCTCAGGTTCGATTTTTTTAATGCGCTACATACATTTGCTGAGCACTGATAGTGTGAGAAGAGGGAACACTGTCTGCAACCCTAGTGGGGATAAACTAACTTCTAGAACAGGGGTTACTAAAGTGGTGCCCGCAGGCGCTGGGTACTACCCAAGGACTCAAATAAGACCCAATAATTTAAAAAAAAGGTAAACATTTTAAAATACTGACAATAAAATCGGAGAATATGCAAATCAGCAGGTACAAAACCGCGAGTATGCGAGGGTCAGCTGTATATTTATTCACGTAAAGATGTCACAGCACTACTGACAGTTACTTCAGTCTCAGCTACTCACATCTAGACATTAGAGGTGCGCCCAAAAAAATCGATTCACATAAGATTCGAGGTAAAATGTCCCAGAATCGATTTAATTTATTTATTTCATACTGTTTTGCCCTTGTTTGTGTGTGCCTTTATTGGGAGTGCTGTTCATGTTTACACAATTTGGGCACTTGGGCAGTGTGGTTCCACGCATTCAGATACACTCTTGTAGCCACATTTCCCAACACCCGTGGATTTCTGATATTTCTCCAATGCAACGCAATGCAAACGCTTCCTTTACACAGTGAAAACAAATGCCGTACTGTATTGCTTTTGCCAAACTAAGCAGATTGGTATAGTAGTAAAGTCAAACAACATTTCATCACATTTTGAAATCAAAATAATCATTCAGTCAATCAGTGGATGGAGAAGGTCATTTTACAGAGTAAGACCGCCATTTTGACTTGTGACATGAGCTCGGAATTGTCAATAGTTGGTTGGCTTTTTGCAGCGCAAATAAAATGTCGCGAAATAACAGGGACGGCAACCTCATATTTTGCTAATTCAACATTCGCAACGTTCAGCAATGTTCACAATTCAGTGGGCTACTCCTTAACGGAGATCTGTTTTAAAAATAGCTCACCACTGATGGAACACTGGTAAGAAGAATTAAAAGAAGTAAAATGTCAACTTTTTTAAAAACTTATCATGATACACATTTTTTAATTTACGAAATAATCTATATTTTGATTAAAAGTGTAATAGATTGTGTTGAATGAAAGAAAGAGCTGTTTATATTTACTCAAATATTACAAAAAAGGACAAGAAAAGCATCATAAATAAAGAATTTTATGGGGTACTCTGCATTGAAAATGGTGAGATGAAAATCCGCAATAGAGTGAATCTGCAATAAGTGAAAGGCAAAGTAGTGAAAGACCACTGTACTGTAAATGGGAAGGCGCCATCTATCAGAAAACTACAGTAATGCAAATTTAAAGCCATGATAACAGTAAATATTGAAAAACACTTCTGGTCATGAAAAAAGCTCAATTGGAATGGCCAAGCTGCGTCCGGTATGCGCATGCTCTGTCTGGACGTAAATTAATCGTGACGTCGTCGTTTCTGCACATTAAAATGGCTGCGTGTTGCCAAGAACTCGTCTGCGAGGGGAAAACTTGTTATAAAGTACTTCAAACTTGTTTTTTATTAAGATGTTGCTTCAAGTGTTAAAACTATCCCAACTACTGTGCTAAATGATGCATGAACTCCATATTAGAAAATCACGTGATCAATGTCAGCGCGTCGGACGGCTGCCTGCGGGGCTGATTTGATTAAATAAGCGGAGCTTATTTGGAATGGATCACGTCACGTGCAAATAGGTGACCACAGATCTTCATTTGAAATGATTTCAATCAGAATGACTAAAAAGGATCCATGTAACCCCAGCTAATGTTAAATTAAGGGGAGGAGCTTCTATTACACATGAAAAAGTCCTAATAGAATAGGAAGGTTTTGGCACCAGGTTGAGGTATCTATAGACCATTATAAACATTATTTGTTAAAATTGTAACTATTAACTTTTTTTGTTGTTATTCATGGCAGGGTACACAAATACTTATTCTACGCAACAGTATAGTATTCATGTACAGTTGCCACATCCATTGCTGCTCTCTTTCTCAAGTCTCATTGGCTGATGATGTATTATAGATATACACAAAGATCATTTGTGGAATTTTGTGTGCTGCTATGGTCCGTTTTGCTCCTGTAAAAATGTCTCCATTTTAGGATCAAGACTAATAAGGATTTATATTCTCTCTTCTTGTCTCTACGTTCCATTTTCTTCATTGGTGCCATGTTTCTATGACGTTTGATTATTTTTTTGCTTAGTTCAAATGTCTATAACCGTAGTACAGGCCAATGGTTAATTCAGTGTGGTTAATTCAAGTGCATGACAATGGTTGTATGTAGTACTTACCTGTAGTGCTGATTACGCGGGTTGCCTTTGGGGGAGGAGCTACCACTGATTTCGCAGGAGGATCAAAACTAGAGAGACTAACAGGAGGAGGAGCAAGTGAAGAAGTCTTCAAAGACGACGCCCCTAAGCAGACAAAATGACATTTAGCAATGATCATGTGACAAGTTCAGAGTTCGGAGGTCCGAAGACGCACAGCGAAGGATCACATCTCTCGGATGGAGAAGCTGGTGATGCTCCAACAGGTCCAGCAGCTCACCAACGAGTCCGTTCCTGTTGCCCCAATGCCACATTACATAGTCTGTCCGCATCTCATTCTTCTTAGCCAATCGCACGCTGACTTGATCTCGAAGGACCTCTGAGGCTGAGACAGAAAGTTAATTCCAAAATGGATAAAAGCAGTGTAGTAGAAGGCCATTACAAATGCTTGTGCATACTCTTCAGTCCTTCATTTAACTCACAGGATTAATAATGTACTGTCTGTCAGCAATGTTAAAAAGGAAGTCAACCCAAAAATGTTCTGTACAAGAATATATCGTAATGCGCCGGCACCAGTCTAAACATCCACCTATCCATCCATTTTCTTAACCGCTTATCCTCACAAGTGCCATTCTAATTAATATTGTGTTTATTGTTTAAGGAATGTGAATTAAAGCAGCAAAATCAACCAATTTTTAATCGCTCTCAGGTGGCGGCCATTTTGCCTCTTCTTCCTGTCGACTAAAAATGATATTACAGTTACTCAGGGCTCAGGTCTAATCATGGCACACATCACATGACCAAACCCAGGAAACAGGTGGATCTTTAAGGTACCACTGATTGTCACACACACCTAAGTGGGGTGAAATTTGTATGAATGTATATGAATATTAGTGTTGTTCCGATATCGGTAGAGGCCCCAATACTGCATAAAAACAATGGTATCGGCATCGGCAAATACTAACAAGTAGCATGCCGATACTATTATTTCCAACGCTAATATAGGACTTTGGATGCAGCATCTTGTGTGTTACTTGTGCACAACATTCACTGATGTGTGACGTGTTCAGTGCATGCCAAGTTAGGATATCCTATTGGCCCTTGAATGCTCTGAACCAATGCCAGGGCAGCTTTTTCATGTTGAAATAAACAACAACCCAGGTATCGGAACGGTATTGGAATCGGTTTCAGGGGCCAAAAAACAGTATCGGAACAACACTAATGAATATATATATATATATACAGACGCTCCCCTCCTTACGAACATTCGAGTTACGAACAACGGTACATACGAACATTTCTGCGCGTACAGTATGTCGAAAAATGTTCGGAAAGAAATGCTGTAAGTTAGATTTTGTATTGCGCGTAGTGCTTCTTTCCGCCGCTAATACCGACGATTGGCGCTGTGAGAGCTCATTGGAGGCTGAGCAACGTGGCGAGGAGGAGGAGGAAGAAACGCCGGTCCCCATGAAGCAGGAAATAACTTTTGAAGCCGATTCCAGCGACGACGAAGAATCTCTCATGATATAAAATCCTCCTCTTCCTCCTCCTCCATCATCTCCTTAAGCATTGAGTACATTTTCCAAAAGTAAGTTAAACTTCATTTTATTTATCTTATTACGTACATGTACATACTGTGTGTGTGTCTTTCGCTCTCTCTCTCTAACATACGTAGTACAGTACAGTATTGTACGTAATCTCTCCATTTTATTAAAAGTTTTTTTCAGTACAAACCAATGCAGGTTACTTGTACAAGCCTTAAACATACTTATATAAACCTTCAATATACTTATATAGGCTTTAAACATAAATTATAATACAAAATATAGCACTGAAGCAACTTACGAACAAATTCACCTTACGAACGATCGTCCGGAACGTAACTCGTTCGTAAGGTGGGGAGCGTCTGTATATATATATTTTTTAGAAGAACATTCTATGGACCTGTCATGCAAAGCAGAGTAAATCTTAATAGCAAAAATATGCGTCTAAGTGATACAAATCGACAAGGATTGGGGGATTTTTTTTTTGCATTATACATATATTTTTTAAATAATCAGCAGATTCATCTGTAATCGGCATTTTTTTCTGCCAAAAATCTATTTTGACATCGGCCTAAAAAAATCTAAATGTATCAGGCCCTATCGTTAACATAGTCAGAAGTAATTTTGAGCACATTTGTCTTCAGAAGCATGCATGTCAAATTGGTAGCTGTTTGCATTAATCAGTACCCCAAAAATAGCTCTGTTTCAAAAGTGGGGGACCCCTTATTTAAATACTGGGCCATAAAAATAAATAAAAAGTTCCCTCTGTCAATTATAAAAGTTAATTTGTCGGTAAAATAAGGTCTCAGAATCAGATGAAATATGTCGTAGTGGTTCTGAATAAAAAGTGACTTAACAGTCAGTTGAAATGGAAATGGATGCAGACTAATTACGACTTTTCCATTAAGGCACACTAATGAATACAGACATTTCCCCGTCCAGTTATATGTCGGGTTCTGTCTCACCAAAGCGGGTCCAGTCCAGGTCTGATAGTCCGTCCATGACCCGGCAGAACTCCCAGTGGACACTGGCTGGTACGCTGTGCAAGAAGTAGCTTCTGACGTCTCTTTGGGACATTTTCTAAAGGAAACTTCAACTCAGAATGAAAAGTTTACTGACTGACAAGGGATAGCTGATAGCTAATATGCTAACAAGCTAACAACCTAAGACACGGCACCAGGCCGTACCAGCAGAGCCGGACTTAGATCACCCGGACTCATCGGTGCTGAATGGGACCAACCCGTCGGATTCAAGGAGCGGCAAAAGTTCTGCTGGGTTGCTTCCGGACATGGTGTTCGCCAGTGTGTTTACTAGAACCACCTCAACAGGAGCCGCTTCCGGTAGTTAGTCTGCCAAAATAAAAGCGATAGCAAACATCCCTAAATTGAACCGTTGAAAATGTGCTAAATCGAGTTTTGTCTTCTGGATTATTAAAAGCTGTTGTTTTTATGTTCTGTTACATATAAATGTTATTGGCATGTTTACAATAGCTGCCAAGTGCCAACTACTTAATTTTGGCATTTAAGCGCAAACTATGAATGTTAGGTTAATGTTAAAACTGATTCTGAATCAGTATACACTATACAGTATTGTTGTCTGAACACCAAATGTTTTTAAAGTTTGCTGTTAATGTGTTTTAACATTGTTAACGTATGTTTTTTTTGTGTTTGCTGATGCTTGTAGGTGTTTTGTCTTTGCTTGTGTAAAGCGCATCGAGTTGCATTGTGTATGAAATGTGCTATAGAAATAAACTTGCCTTGCCTTAAATGAACCCTGACGAATCCTGAGTCCTGACGCAAAATTAACATTCGCTACCTTTGCTAACATACTTTTGTGAAAATCTATTTTTCAAGTCTTCCCTTACCCTGGGAGAGAAAAAATTCTGGCAACGTGGCTGATTCGACTCTGTCCCCCGCGAATATCAGGGTTTCATTGTATAGTTTTAAGTTGTGATATCACCATTGACCTCTAGATGGTAGACATGGCTGCACTTGCACTTACTGCCCTATACTAGAATGTGAGTAGGCCTATTTTTTGTTTTTGTGGAACAACATTTGGAATAACTTGCAGGGCAAATATAGTACCTGAATTATATTAAAATTTTGAGTGACTTGATTTTTGTGAAATTATGCACAAAATAAGTTCTCACACTTAAATGTTTCTTTGCTGTTTAGCAATTTTGTGCCACCCTTGAATGGTAATTTATATGTATGAGTCCTTTGCTGCAGTTCAATGATTGACTCGGTGGTCGTTAACAGAGATGGCAAATCCAGGTCCAGAAAGTAAAAATCCTGCCACAATTTAGCTTTAGCCTCAGGTGCTAGTTAACTAGCTTCCTAGCTAGCTCCCATGGTGCTCGTTTACCTGCTACGGAGCTAGCTAGCACCAGGGGCTAAAGCCAAACTGTGGCAGGGTTTTTACTTTCTGGACCTGGATTCGCCACCTCTGGCTGTTAGCGATAATATACAGTACACGTAGGCTACATTGTGTTTTCCAACAATACTCAACCATATTATAATTTTATAATGTAGATACCTGGGAATGAAATAACAAAGCTTGTGATAAAAATGTACATGCACCACGCGATTACATTCAAGTGAATGGGAGTAAGTCTCGCCTTTCAGTACATTCAAAATTTTCATCATTAGTCTCGCCCTTGTCCTTTTTTTGTAGCAATCTCCCGTGACTGACAGTCTGATAGTGATATCCCATGTTTTCGTGGAGTAAAAAAGTGATACAGTACAACATATTGTAAGGGAAGCCTCAGAACGCGATACAAGACACATTTCCTATTGGTATTTTTTCATTCAAACAATCCAGTTACTTCTGGGGCTCGCTCCAATAGGGAAGAAAAATCAGGTTGCTAAGCAAAAAACAGCATCTGAAGGCCCATTGAGCCCCGTTAAAAGTCTGATGATGCGTAGGAGCTCCTCTCCAGTGAAAATGATAAGACCAAGGTGGGGCGCACTACTGTTACTGTTGTACCTACAGTTTATGTTTTGCTGTAATGTTTCTGTGCTAATTTTAATCACTTTAAGAGCCTTGAAAATGTGTAGGGCAAGAATAAATTAAAATAGGTGCAAATGCCTTTTATAAATTGAATGTCATGTAATAATTTAGTTGAAAATATAATTACATTATTTGTGAATAATGTTAATGCTGTTGACATGCTCCAGTACTTGTCACTGTGTAACTGATAATAATAATAATAATAATAATAATAATAATAATAATAATAATAAATTAATAATAATAATAATAATAATAATAATAATAAGAATAATAAGAATAATAATAATAATTGGTTGTTCGTCGCTGTGTGCCCTGCGATTGGCTGGCAACCAGTTCAGGGTGTACCCCACCTACTGCCCGAAGACAGCTGTTTTTTTTTTGTTTTTAGAATGCAATTATCATTATTATATCGTTTTTTGGTTTGTTTTTTCAATGACGCCGTTATTCCATATAGTGAAAGTAGCTCTCACTATCACAGGTTGACTGACTCAACATCTCGCGAGATTTCAGCAGGCCTTCGCCACTCGATATTTCAGCGTTCACGTGCACATCTCGCGATGTTGACTGAGTGACGGTGGTTGAAAAAGGAGTTAGAGGGGGCGGGGTGCAACAGAGATCTTTGGAGGCTTTTTTTTTTTTTTAATTTTTTATATAAAATTATTTATTTAAATAAAAATGGCTGCCGTGGAGAGCGAGGAAGAGAGAATGTACGTAAGCTCTTTTTAAAAAATAATATATTTTATCATCTGGCAAAGCGTTGCTGTCTTGGCCACCTACGCCATCTTTTTGTCGTCTTTTTTATTTCACTTCGAAGTGCGTTCATTTTACGCCGGCCTTTTTCGACGGAGCGAGCTTAACTGGAATACGTCACCAACTTCCAGCTCCGTCTCTACTTTAGCTGTCGTTTGAGCTCGTCCGTTTGCTCAGACCGCTTCCCGCGTCACCCTACCCCCGGTTGGAGCAGACGTTGCAGCACGCCTGGAGCTCGGCCCGCGGGACGGCGATGCCCGCCTGCCGCCTTCCAGCCTCGGGCTGTCAGTAGTATTAGCACGCAGGTGTCTATCACGCTACTAGCTAGTCATTTGGTCAACACTGAGTGTTTTTATGGTAGTTAGTGAGTGTGTATTATTATTCACGAAGCTGTATACTTCCAGTTACATGCCCCTAACCCCTCCAGTCAGCATCCTTCGCCTAGGTGTTGCTGAGCCAGGCATCACATGCTCCTCATGCTGTCCTCACTTAAACTCCGCAGAAACATGATCACAGTTTAGGGTGAACACGTCAAGCTGCTAAAAGTCAATGAATTGACCTCTCTGTGTGGCCTACTTTCCTAACCAGCTCACTTCTTGTGGTTGCTGCTTCATCGTCGGCATCCTCACCTCAAACCAGAGGACTGGGACCACCAGCCAGAGGTGATAGGGCCAGTCAGAGGTGATAGGGCCAGTCAGAGTGAAAAACACAACAGTATAGTTGAACCCCTGTGATATAATGCAATTGAGAATTCAACCACAAAACTCGCTTGAAGTTACACAAACAAAATCAGATTTCAAACTGCTACTACATGATGATGTCAGCGCTAGAGCTCAGTTTAGCAAGCCAGCGTCAACAGATTGGAGTGTTTTGCCTTTTTGCAACACTTATTCCAAAAGAAGAAGGTGAGAAGACAAGATTATATACAGGAAATTACATGAGTATAGCTCAGCGTTGGCAGGACAAAGGCAGTATGTTTGTGTTATTTTTGTTGCAGATGGACCATGTTTAATTAGTATATATTTTTTAATAAGAGTGTTGTAAGGGACTGGGTGGATGTTTGCATTAGTACAGTCGTTATGATTATTGAAGGTTTGTAAATTAGTGGCCATTGACATGAAGGACACAAAGGCGGTTCTATTTCGTCCCTCCCGACCGCCAGGTCAAAGCAAATAAGTAACTTAAATCCCATGAAACATCTCTCAATGGAACAAGCCACAACAAAAGAAGCTATTGGCCAAAAACACATGCCGTCGATGACTCCCTCTCTCTGGACGTAAACTTTTTTGTCCCTCGCTTACAGAGAGCTGCTATATAAGCTAACACAGTGTTCAACGTGTATTGATGGATAGGTAAATGAATGAATGAATGAACGTTTTGGAGCTAATGTTGGAGTTATATCTGACCTTTCAGTTCTATTTTAAAAGCACTTAATGTTAAATTGTTTGCTTTTGCTTTGAAGAAGATATTAGAAGATGGCCAACACTATGTGCATGTGGTCTGTATCTGTGTGATACTTTGATTTATTTACCAAAGAATTAAACACATTTTTTTGTTAAACTGCTAAAGACGCTTTTAAAGCATTTTAAAGACAAAACTTGTTTTGAATTGTCTGGAAGCTGCGCATGTTTTTTTTTTTTTTTTTTTACATTACATTGCGTTTAAAGCACTTATTGTTGAAACTTTTAAGTTGTGAGAAAATACTTAGGGCCTGCCGCCTCCAGTATGTCATAGTTGTGGTTTGGCTGTCACTATCGAATATTTTTAGGATAGATTATTCAATCGATTAATCAAATGACATTTGACATTTAATTTTGCATTCAAATATATTACAAATACATTTCTTCCCCGATTATTGTTGATTAACCAATTATTGTTGTTTATTTGACATTAAAAAAAGTAAATAACAATCAAGCAATACCACACAAGAGGGACTTGTACTCCCTATGTTTTTTTGTTTTTGTTTTTTTTAACTGATTCAATTACTGGTTTGCTCATTGTTTTTCAAAGTAAAAGCAAATGTTTCAGAATGGCATACTTTAATTAAACAAGTAAGATAATCAATCTGCTTTCATGAAGGACTACAGAAATCTGAATAATTACTGTTGAGAGGCTGGAAAAGGATTTGGACAATTGTTTAAGTTTATTAGTTACAATTTAAGTTCAAGTTAAACATTATGGACACAAAACGAGGGCTGTGTAATTAATCAAAATTCAATTTTAAATATTACACTCCACAATTACAAAATCGGCTTAATCATAAACAAAAATAAAAGATTATTATTACAAATTTTGAGTTGTTTAAATGTATATATTTGCACCTTTTTTATTTTAAAATGACTAATTTAATAAATCTTGTTTGGTCCAAAAGGAACTTGCATATTATAGTGTTTCAAAGAAATGTATTTGTCTTAATATTTTTTACATGTTTAAACATTTTCTTGTTTTGTACCAAAAAACAATTATTGTCTTAATCGTGATTGCAATTATTACCAAATTAATCGTGATTAATATTTTCTTCATAATCGAGCAGCCCTACGCTACATTAACATTTCATTACACAATGAATACTCGATTATTCAAATAGTTGTCCATTAGTTATTTGTTGTTGTTGATAACTCTACAATAAATATTAAGTTAAATGAAGTACCCTTCAATGCTGCTCTACTATAATCTAAATTCTTTGACCAGTGACTTCAGATGTTCCAGTGTACATGAATCCATGCAGATGGATTTTCACCCGCCCACATTGAACAATGTAAGCACAGGGAGACCAACAGAGACAAGTACATTGTTTTTCATTTCACTTCTACAGTAGTAAAAAAAGAAAGAAAAAAAGCTGAGGCTCAATACAAGAAGGGGGAGAGAAAAAAAAAATCAAATTCCTAGCAGGTATGCATGTTAAAAATGACTTCCTGTTACATGTAGCCTCTGCCCTCCCTAAAGAAGCATGAGAGTGCGCAGCTCTTGTGTGAAGTTGTATGGCAATCAGTAGCTGCATGTGATGTCATTGCGTCACTTAATGTCCGACCACTGATTGATGCATCAGCAGAAGCTAAAAGATTGTCAATTAACATTTGGGTGGCTTGTTAAAAACTTTTTTTTTGCTGCAATTCTAGTTTGGCTTAGTTTAACAAATGTGAGATGTAGTTTCAGTTAGTTTTTTTTTTTTTTTTAAAGCATTTTTGTTTTTATTTTGATTTGTGAATTTTCTTTTATATATAATTCTTTTTGTTTTGTTTTGTTATTTTGTTAGTTTCCGTTAACTATAATAACGTTGGCTGCCATAGCTTGGAGTGACAGCTGACAACCCTGGATTGAGAGACTAGAATAGAAAATTTGTTGCTGGCGGATATCATGTGAGATTGGAGGGAAAGTGTAAAAATATGTTAACCACTGTTAATAATTAAGCAATATACTGTAACTTTACATTCATGACACACTTAAAGCATAAAATTAATGTGTCAAGTAAAAGTTGTTAAAAGTAAAAACGAGTGTAGCCAGCTTTCAAAATGGGGTAGGACGAGTATGCAGACGCAGCTTTGAATGTGATGTCACTCCCTCTGTATATATTTTTTCTCACCCACTCTTAAACGGCCTTTTTTAGGCTGCTCCTTTTGGAATAGGTGTCATGACAAAAACAAAAAGTGGTTAGAATGAGATCACTTGACCACTGTGTATTTATCATGTTTTTGCTATCTTGAAGATGCACTTGAAAACCTTGTCTTCAGAGAAGGAAACTAAAAGAGCAAATAGTGATTAGTGTAGAGAAAATCATTAAGCAGTTTTTGTCACTGATTTAAGTCGCATCACATATTCAAGTAGAATTCACTAATTCATCTATGTGTAACGTCATCAGTGATGTCATTAATGATGTCATCTGTTTTTAACAGAGAGGCGGCACCAGAGGGGCAGGAGGAGAGAGAACGGTCACACGGTACGACTAAGAAGGCTCGCAAGGAACGGCGCCATGTTGGACAGGTGGCCGTCTCTCAGGAGCCTTTACCCCCGTCAGGGGTGGAGTCACAAACCTCGGTGAGTGAAGGCGAAGCCAACACAAATTTGATTATGAAACAGGGTTGTGAAGTATGTCGGTGCCTCTCTGGTAGTCTTCAGAGCCAGAGGCGGGGCCCTCGCAAGCGCCGCCTGGCAGCGAGTCTGCAGGATCCCCCAGGCAGCGGCGCTCCATTATCCGAGATCGAGGACCGCTGTACAACGACCCCTCGCTGCCTGTAGGCTGGACCCGCAAACTCAAACAGAGGAAGTCCGGACGCTCCGCAGGAAAGTTTGACGTCTACCTGATCAAGTACGGTCCACTGTAAACACGTTGCGTCCATCCTGTTATTGTGCGCATGAGCCATGAGCTTTTGTTTTGCGGCAAAGCTCGGAGGGAAAGGCCTTCCGGTCCAAGGTGGAGCTCATCGCTTACTTCCAGAAGGTCGGTGACACCACGACTGACCCCAACGATTTTGACTTCACCGTGACTGGACGTGGAAGCCCCTCACGCCGTGAGAAGAAACCTCCCAAGACACCAAAATTGGTCAAACCATCTGGTAGAGGCCGTGGAAGGCCCAAAGGTATACAATGGTGGTGGTGTACAAAGTTCAATGTACACACTAAATTCTGTAGAGTAAATTTGACTCTGTGGGACCAAATAGACTCAGTTTTAGAGTAATATTTACATTGGAAGGGAGTAAAATAAAGAACTGAAAGAAAAAATAAAATAAAAGTCACTCAAGGATTGAGGAACAAACTTACAACCTTCAGGTTGAGAAATAGCTGATTTACTTACTGAGACACGCAGCTCCTGCTGTGTGTTAGTATATTGCTCTTATCGGTTGGAATTTTTCTAACTGCACGAGACCAAACATTTTGTTTTTGATCTCGGATTTTGATCTTGGAGATAAGTAAACAGTAGGAGGGGCATAGCTCAGATGACAGTGTGGCATTCTCCCAAGTTGAAGGTTGGGAGTTCGTTTTTCAACCCTTGAGTGACTTTTTTCCCCAATTCTTTATTTTACTCTCTTCCCAGTAGGGCTGTGCAATTAATGGAAATTCAATTACGATTTCGATTATTACCCTCCACGATTACAAAATTGCAGCAATATAAGTGCCCCAAACTGTTGCGACAGACGTCAGTAACACACAGTCCTCAAGTCACGTTACGCTCCAGTTAAGAGTGCTGACATAATTATGCTGACATTGTATTGTACGATGCCTGTTGCCAGCGTTTAGCTATGACTGCTAGCTAACAGCGGGTTACCAACATCAAGCAGAAAGCTAGCCACGCTAGCTAGCAGCGGTAAAGTACTCCAGCCGTCTGATTACTTTTCAAAGGCGTAAATACTACAGCCCGTAGACAGCTGAGGTAAGCTCCAGCGCGCCTGCGATCTTCGTGAAGATTAGCGGTTCAGAAAATGGATTAATGGACTGTGCATACTTTGATGCTGACAGCCTGACTAATTTGCCGTTCTTACTGATCACTTATTATTAAACCAGGCTTACTCAAATGTGCTATTTATTTAGCCGACAAAATCACTATTGTGGGTCTGACGTCACTTTAGTTCCATTGACCAAAATCTCTGGGGAGGGATTTGTTCAAAATGTCACTGTTTCAGAGGGAAATAGTTTGCTGACAAGCAGAGTTTAGGTAAAACAAAAAAAAAGGGATTTTCTAAAAATGAAAACCATTTGGTTGTTAATTATTACATACAAATGTGTTTTTTGTCTTCTGTATTTATATTTGTTCTTTAACCAAGAAAGTATATACAGGTATATTTTTATTTCTATCCGAATACTATTATTCGCTAGAATTTTCAGTAGGATATCCGAATACTAAATTATTCGATAGCTGAAGCCTTATAATATTAATTTTGAGTTGTTTTGAAACACACCTACATGAGTTCTTTCATTACACACCCATGTCAAAACGAGCTTGCACGCCACAAGCCATACTGCACACGCTGCACCCCAACTTCAAATGTTTGCTAACATAAATAATATACTGGAGGTGGGGCGCGAAGGCGAGCATCTGGTGACCGGCCCTTCACCCATGGGGCCCGGCCGGGCATAGCCCAAAAAGGCAGCATGGGTCCCCCTTCCTATGGGCTCACCACCTGTAGGAGGGATCAAAGTAGTTGGGTGCGTAGCGAGCTGGGTGGCAGTCCAAAGGCGGGAACTTTGGCGGTCTGATCCCGGCTACAGAAGCTAGCTCTTGGGACATCAAATGTCACCTCTCTGGATGGGAAGGAGCCCGAGCTGGTGTGTGAGGCAGAGAAATTCCGACTAGATATAGTCGGACTCTCCTCCAGACAAGGCATGGGCTCTGGTACTAATCCTCTTGAGAGGGGGCTGGACTCTCTTCCACTCTGGAGTTGCCCACGGTGAGAGGCGCAGAGCAGGTGTGTGCATACTGATTGCCCCCCGGCTTGGTGCCTGTACGTTGGGGTTCACCCCCGTAGACGAGAGGCTAGCCTCCCTCCGCCTTCGGGTGGGGGGACGGGTCCTGACTGTTGTTTGTGCATACGCATCAAACAGTAGTTCAAAGTACCCACCCTTTTTGGAGTCCTTGGAGGGTGTACTGGAAAGCGCTCCTACTGGGGACTCCCTCGTTCCGCCGGGGAAATTCAACGCTCACGTGGGCAATGACAGTGAGACCTGGAGGGGCGTGATTGGGAGGAACGAATGGTGTTCGTTATGGACAATTCGTGACAAGCATAGAAGTCTAATACCAAAACACCACTTGGGTTCTGATCCCACCGATTAGACAAGCATAGAAGTCCAATACCAAAACACCACTCGGGTTCTGATCCCCCCCGATCAGAACCCGAGTGGTGTTTTGGTATTGGACTTCTATGCTTGTCACGGATTGTCCATAGCGAACACCATGTTCAAACATAGGGGTGTCCATATGTGCACTTGACACCAGGACACCCAAGGTCGCTGTTCAATGATCGACTTCGTAGTCGTGTCATCGGATTTGCGGCCGCATGTTTTGGACACTCGGGTGAAAAGAGGGGCGGAGCTGTCAACTGATCACCACCTGGTGGTGTGTTGGCACCGATGGTGGGGGAAAGATGCCAGTCAGACCTGGCAGACCCAAACGTATTGTGAGGGTTTGCTGGGAACGTCTGGCGCAATCCCCTGTCAGAAAGAGTCTCAATGCCCTTGTCCCGGGGGTGGTGGGTGACATTGAGTCAGAGTGGGCCATGTTTCGCGCCTCCATTGTTGAGGCGGCCGATCAAAGCTGTGGCCATAAGGGGGTCGGTGCCTTTTGTGGCCGCAATCTTCGAACCCCGAAGGGATGCCGTCAAGCTGAAGAAGGAGTCTATCGGGCCTTTTTGGCCTGTGGGATTCCGGAGGGAACTGACAGGTACTGGCTGGCCAAGTGGAACGCGGTTTCGACAGTCACTGAGGCAAAAACTCGGACATGGGAGGAGTTAGGTGAGGCCATGGAAAACGACTTCCAGACGGCTGTGAGGAAATTCTGGTCCACCCTCCGGTGTCTCAGAAGAGGAAAGCAGTGCACCATTAACACTGTGTATCTTGGAGATGGGGTGCTACTGACCTTGACTCGGGACGTTGTGAATCGGTGGGCAGAGTACTTCGAAGTCCTCCTCAATTGCACCGACACGTCTTCCTTTTAGGAAGCAGAGTCTGGAGACTCTGAGGTGGGCTCTCCTATCGCTGGGGTTGAAGTCACTGAGGTGGTTGGAAAGCTCCTCGGTGGCAGGACCCCGGGGGTGGATGAGATCCTAAAGGCTCTGGATGTTGTGGGGCTGTCGTGGTTGACACGCCTCTGGATTGGCAGACCGGGGTGGTGGTCACCCTTTTTAAGCAGGGGGACTGTAGTGTGTGTTCCAACTATAGACGGATCACACTCCTCAGCCTCCCTGGTAAGGTCTATTCAGGGGTGCTGGAGAGGAGGGTCCGTCGGGAAGTCGAATCTCGGATTCAGAAGGAACAGTGTGGTTTTTGTCCCGGCCGTGGAACAGTGGACCAGCTCTACACCCTCGGCAGGGTCTTTGAGGGTGCCTGGGAGTTCGCCCAACCAGTCTACATGTGTCTTGTAGATTTTGAGAAGGCATTTGACTATGTCCCTCGGGGAGCCCTGTGGGGGGTGCTTTGAGAATACTGGGTACCGAGCCCCTTGATACGGGCTGTTCGGTCCCTGTACGACCGGTGTCAAGAGTTTGGTCCGCATTGCCGGCAGTAAGTCGGATTTGTTTCCAGTGAGAATTGGACTCCACCAGGGCTGCCCTTTATCACCGATTCTGGTCATAACTTTTATGGACAGAATTTCTAGGCGCAACAGTGGCATTGGGGGGGGGGGCAGTTTGGTGGCCTCAGCATTGCATCTCTGCTTTTTGCAGATGATGTGGTGCTGTTCAAGCTGTGATCTCCAACTCTCACTGGAGCAGTTCACAGCCGAGTGTCAAGCGGTTGGGATGAAGAACAGCACCTCCAAATCCGAGACCATGGTTCTCAGTTCGAAAAGGGTGGCGTGCCCTCTCCGGGTCGGGGATGAGATCCTGCCCCAAGTGGAGAAGTTCAAGTATCTTGGGGTCTTGTTCACGAGTGAGGGCAGGATGGAGCGGGAGATCGACAGGCGGATCGGTGCAGCATCTGGTTCGGATGCCTCCTGGATGCCTCCCTGTAGAGGTGTTTCCGGCATGTCCCAGGACACGCTGGAGAGACTATGTCTCTCGGCTGGCCTGGGAACACCGCTGGAAGAGCGAGAGAGGGAAGTCTGGGCTTCCCTGCTAAAGCTTCTGCCCCCGCGACCCGACCTCGGATAAGCGGCAGAAGAGTAATGGATAGATGAATGGAAAAATAATATATATTTTTATAAATTCTGTTTGGTCCAAAAATAATTTACATAATTATAGTCTTTCTAATAATTTTATTTGTTAAGAAAATAGATGGATGGATGTCTTAATATTTTCAAATGTTTAAACATTTTCTTGTTTTGAACAAAAAAATAATCGTTTTGAATAATCTTGATTTCAATTATTACCAAAATAATTGTGATTATTATTTTTTCCATAAGCGAGCAGCCCTACTTCCCAGTGTAAAAATGTGCCTACTCTAAAACTGAGTTTATTTGGTCCTACTCCAAATAGAGTCAAATTTACTTTACAGAATGTACTGTGTATGTATGGATCAAACACAAAGTTGGTGGTGGCTTGTGTGTATGTTCTACATTTAGGCAGTGGGAAGATGCGTCAGGCTACGGAGGGTGTGGCCATGAAGCGCGTCGTTGAGAAATCTCCTGGAAAACTGTTGGTCAAGATGCCATACAGCAAGGTGGAGTCCATCAGTGAGACCACATCCACCACGTCAAAGGTGCGACGGTGTGGTGTTCTCAGGAACGCTGCATATCGTCGAGGATATTAATAGCATGTTAGTGTTAGAATGTGTTATTTCAAAGAAATAGTGTTACTTGTGGGCGTGGTGACTCCCTTTCAGGTGTCATCTCCCACCCTGCCGTCTCGTCCGGGCAGGAAGAGGAAATCAGAACAGCATCTTCCTGCCCCCCTGCAGACCACACCCAAAAAGCGTGGCAGGAAACCAGCCTTGGCTTCAGCTGCAGCGACATCTGCCACGGCATCTTCCTTGTCAGCAACAACCTCCGGTATGTCAGCAGCAGGGGGCTACGCCGCTGCCGCCATCATGGCCGCTGAGGCCAAGCGCAGAGCCACCAAGGAGTCTTCCATCAAACCTGTTGTCCAGGAAACAGCCCTGCCGATCAAAAAACGCAAAACGAGAGAGACAATTGAGGAGAGGGAGAAAGTTCAGACTCCGGGACCTAGCACCACAGAACCTCCTGGAAGAATGGAACCTCCCGAGGGAGAGGCCGGTCCGAAGGAACCAACACAAACTTCCCAGGTTCACCTTGCCTCTTTAGAGGAGAGCCAGTCCCAATCCCAGAGGCAGCCTTCTGCTTCCCAAGAAAGTCACTCACATGGACATAAAATGCACAAAGGGAGGAAACACAAGGAGAAGAGTGGAACAACAGAAAGTCGAGAGGAGGAAGTGAGTGAAGACGTTGAGGAAAAGGGAGGAAAAGGAGGAAGGAGTAGCAGCAGTAGTAGTAGCACAAGCCCTTCCAAAAGCCACAAAAGGAAGGAGCGCTCACCACACAAACATCATCATCACCACCATCACCATCATCGCCATCATCATCGCCACCAACAGAGCTCTCCTTTGGACCATCCTCATCCAGCATATGGACCCTCCAGCCAGTCTCGACCCAAAACTGAGCTACATGATTCCCAATCCACAGTCCCCAAACCACCTCCCCTGTCACACTCCTCACCTCAACCCTGCCCCCTGTTAGCAGTCCAGACTTCGTATCCAGGTCAGAGCCAAGCCCCTTCTCAACTTCCAATTACTCAGTCCTCCCCCATCAGTCATCCCCCTCTTCAGCCACGCCCCCAAAAAACACCACCCTCAGTCCAACACAAAAGTCATCTTGCAGTTCACGATGCTCCACCTCCGTCACTCTCGCAGGTCCAGCCCCCTCAGACAAGGAATCCTCATCCACAAGCCCAGTCCCCAGTAACACTCCAACCTCAAACTCAATCCAGACCCCTCTTAGAGACTCACCCACGTCCTCAATTCCAAACTCAGACCAGGACCCACCATGCAGCTGAGTTGCAAATTCAGCCCAGAACCACGGCCCAAACCCATTTACAACACCAGTCCAGGCCACCTGTCCAAACCCAATTATTGTCCACTCAGACACAGATAAGCCCGCCTTTGCAACAACAACTTCACATTCAAAGCAGACCACAAAGCAGACACTCTCTTTCACAGTTCAGGCCCCCACAGGCTCAAGCGCCACTCCATTTTCAGCAGATTCAACCACAGCTGCCAAGGCCCCACACGCCACAACTGTCTCTCCACGTGGCCATTAGACCCAACCTAGTCTCTGCTCAGCAGAGCGAGCAGCCTCAAGACCTGAGCACCACCCACCCTACTCGCAGCGTGGAGGTGGGTCCCAGAACGGAAACAGGACTGATCTCAGAAAGCAGAGAGACAACTGGGGGTTCAAACAGCACTGCGAGGCCTCCCAGCTCAATGCGCTCCGATCCTCCCGGAAGAACAGGGACGGAAGACGGTGTCGGCCTCGTGTCTGGGGCAGAAGGCAGGGCTCGGCTCCGGGTGGATTCGGAGGCAGCGGGCGAGGGCAGGGAGCTCAGAGACATAGTACCCCCATCTGCTGTTCCCTGTCCCAGCCGAGAGGAAACCGTGGAGTCTCGGACTGCAGTCAGCGAAAGGGTCAGCTGATCGGTGGGCGCGATAGTAAGTGGTTTGCACTGTTGTTGTGGACTGAGGTGGTACCAGTGAGGGCTCTTCCTCCATCTTTGTGCACTGTAGTTCCGCGGAATGACCCTTTCACTTTTGGGCAATGAAATGAGCGCTAAGCTAGCACTGACGATGACTGAGGAGAAGGATGGATGGTGTCATTTTTTTTAGGAAAAAAAAGGAAAATATAGATTTAAAGTGTGTGCGTTTGTGTGTGCGTGTGTGTGTACATAATCAAAAGGCAGCTGTTGTGTCCCACTCATTTGGGTGGGAGGGAGGGGGGCAGTTTGGAACTGAAAACAAACGGCTAAGTACACATTGTCTCCGCCAAAATGTCGCTTCCGGAATATAACCTGTTTATTTTATTTTGTATTTTGAAAGTTTGTTTCGTCTCTACAGCTTTAAAGTTAAATGTAATTGACTGAGGCTCCCTAGCACGTGACTGTGCTGCTGACTGACATTCCCTATTTCAGTGAATGGCTTCTTCAAAAACTCCCAACTTCATTTCCTGCCTCTCCCAGTGTCCCATACTCATAGCCAACAGTTCTACAATTAGTCCAAATGCTTGATTTCAAGCACTTGAATACTGACAAGTACTGGAATCTTCCAGAGTGACTTTCAAACTGACTCCCATATTCAGTTTGCACAAGTCGTTCTTCCATCTTAGTTGTGTTTCCAGAGGAAGCAAACGTTTTTTCAAAGTGACTCGACTTAAGAGTGTAGCTTCTTCTCCACTTTGGTTCTGATCACTCCTCTTTGTCTTGAATGTTGTGGAACAGCTGATGGAAGATTTGGGAGGAGAGGTAGGTCTACATCTTATTCAGGGTGACCAGATTTTGAACATAAAAAATCGGGACGCTAAAATTTCACTGAAAATGAAATATACAATAAATTTCATCAAATATAATTTTTAGTCAATCTTCGTCAGATAGCCAAATGCTATCTTGGTTGACAGTACTGTTCAACAGTGCTAAATAATCAATGCACTCCCCATTACCCAATATTATTATTTTTTATTTGTCCTGACAGCTATTGGAAGTTGGCTGTGCCGTTTACCTCATGCTGGTCACGTATTGTAACATTGGAAATATACTGTTAATAAGCTCGGCTTGTGTTGTCTGACGAGTGGCGATTTTCGATGCTTTCCTCGCTCCGAATTTTTTTTTGCTGGACTGCGAGTTAACGACGTTCCAAATAACCAGACTTTGTTTCCTTTCGGGCAGTTGTGGTATTAGCTAACTATATACTGTTCTAGTATGACGTCACGGTATTAGCTAACTATATACTGTTCTAGTATGACGTCACGGTATTAGCTAACTATATACTGTTCTAGTATGACGTCACGTTTGGGTGCCGCCCCATGCTGGAGAACAAGCTACCAACGCGATGGAATGAGAAAACAATCAGCGTGACCAAGAAAGTAGATCAAACAGTTGATAAATCAGCGACCAATGCTATGGTGAACTTGTGTGCGGCCTATGGATGCTCTAATCGCTCAAAGAGTGATGAGATCATTCTTTTGGCTGCAGGCCCTGATTTTAAACCATGTGGAAGACTGGAGTTGAGTGAACGACAGCACGGTGGCTATCAAACCGACGACGTGACTGCTTTGCACCCACAAAGAGTACGAGGATATGCTCTGATCATTTTATATCAGGTAGTTTTTCTCTTTTTCATATACAGTGGGTCATAACATTAACCTCTGATTGTAAATTCCAGGCAGACGTGAGGAAAATGCCATTTTATCTTTATTTATTTTGAACAAAAAAAATACTATTTAAACAAGATTATCACAACACTTTGACTCAGGCTTGATCGCTGCTGAGGAATGTGTTGTAAATCGGTGGTATGTTTGTTAGCAGCTAGCAAGCTAAGATAGCTTGAAGTCTTCGATATACAGCAAGACGAGTAAATCCGGACACAAACGATTTAATCAATGACAATTTACACCATGAAAGTAGTGATTGGCGTACTGTTTCAGCCAAAAACAACATCCCTTGGCTTCCACTTCCACCTTGCCCTCCAACCAATAAATTTTTTGTAGCTAGTGGCTCCTAATGGCTAGTTCCAATGAGTCACAGTAATGTAGTGTCCTATGCGGGATGTTTTTTTTTTTTTTACACTTGACATATTTCCCACCTTTTAACGAAAACGCTCGCCGAAATTCAAGCTCTCTCCATTTATTTCTTAAGGGGGGGCTTGTCTTCCAGGAGGCGGAGCAGTAGCTAAGCAGTGACGTCAGCTAGAACGGTCTATACACGACACACTCTCATGCTAGTAGCTAGTTACGACACACTCTCATGCTAGTAGCTAGTTACATTGTATATTCAACAGTCACTGTATAACTATTTTAATTAACTAAAATGAATAGACGGTGTTATCTTGGCATCACTTGTACTTACGGACAATTCTTGTCCAAAGCAACAACAAACTAGGATCCAACAGTCAGCATAGCATATAAACAAATCGGCGTTGCGTGCTGCCACATTGGAGTTGTCTTTTTTTTTTTTTTACTCAGCAAAACAATGAACAAAGCAACCACAGGAGGGCGCTCTAAGGCTGCCCAAATTCAAACTATATGCAGATGTGAATGAGATTGAAAACGTGAATTTGGAAGTAAGTAAGAAGGAATTTAACAGTTAAATTCTATTTTAATGGATTTATCTTGTGAATCGCTATGGCAACTGTGATTGACATTCACATGAAAAAAAAAGGGACGCCGAGACGGGACCTGCGTAATATCGGGACACAACAATGAGGTTGGCGAACTCCACTGGGACACCGGACCCAAAGCTCAAAAAATAATTTTCCCAGTCAAAATGCGTCGTCTGGTCACTGTAATCTTATTCCATTTTACTGTTTTGCCAAAATAAGACACCTCCTGTTGTAAGGTGGCAGCAGCACCAAACTACGTCCACCACCATAAGAAAATTCTACAACTTCACCATTCTGAACCTGTTTGAATATTTCAAGCGGGAGATCTACTAATTCCTTAAAATACAAATCCCAAATTTTGCTTGTAGTTTTTTTTGGGTGTGGGCGACTTGCCAGAACTTAGCAGGACTTACAAACTGTTCAGACGGTAAGAGTGGCCACAGATTTTTCTGTAGTTTTGTCTTCCTAGCGTCTTGCGGTGATAATAGTGACAGCGCTAGCAGCTTTTTCCTGTCTGTTTTCACTCACATTCTAGTCCTTAAATCCCATCAGGATATATTGGATGTGTTGTAATTGGCTAATTGTTGTAATTTCATTTGAAACAGAAACAGTACAGTCGCTACTTGGTCGCCTATGTCTTTCTTCCGTTTTGACAAATCTGTAAGAAGTTTTGTTTGTGTTTGTCTACTTTTGAATTGGAATGGTTGAGAAAATCTAAGGCTGCGTTCACACTGCATCTGAATTCCGATTTGTTCACAAGTATCTTGATTTTTTTCATGCAGCGTGAACGGTACAATTCAGATTTTTTCACACCAGACCTGGGCCTCTTTCGTATGTGGATATAAATCGGATATGTATGCAATGCGTCTGCACTGTGAACGCTCATCCGCACGCATCCGATTCATACGTCATCAAATGCCTAATATGCGCTTTGCGCGGGCGACAGAGTGCTTTGCTTGAAAGGGAGACTACTGGCGTGTCTGAATATACAAAGCTGTTTTGAGTAACAGTGTTAACTTTTTGTCTTTAATTTAATCACACTTGAAACATGAAGCATAAAGTTGACATTTTTGGCGACTTCAATTCAACCCTGCAGATGGTTCATCGCACACGTCAATGGCGCGACATCTTCAGTGAAATGAAGAGATCAAGGAGTCGCCCCTCATTTCCCCAAAATATTTTTACCTCTTCCAACCTCACTACTCTGGCGTTATGAGATTTAAAAAACAAACAAAAAAAAACGAGTTTGACGGATTTCTGCTCTGATTGTAAACACTGGCGCTCGAGGAAGCCAAGGACAGCAGCCAAACATGAGCGAGCGTGAAAACAGTCCACCAATCGGGTGTGGGCGTTCGCACATCTTACTTTGCATAATTCATGCAGGCAAGACACAAATCCAACACGTTCGCGAAAGGATTCCACCAGCCCACCAATCAGTAGCGCGCGTTGGCACAGCTAAATTTGCATATGGCACTGATAGTGCTGGTGGGAAAACGTTGCTTTGAGTCGGGGGCATTTCCGTAGACTGCAACGTGCCGTTGTTTGTTTTGGGTGCACATCACTCGACGTGTGCTCTAATCACAGGCGCGTTGCATTCACATTTAAGTCACATTTGTTTGTGTAATGTGAATAGTCCATAAAAAGATCGGATTTAACAAAAAATCTGAATTGGGCATCACGCCCCGCAGTGTAAGCGTAGCCTAAGAGATGTCTGATAATGGGGTAATGTGTGGATAGTGCATAGGCCCTACCATTGCAATGCATGTATGTAATGGACTGACATGACACTTGACGTTCGACGTGATGAAGCTTCCCACCCAACGAGTAAATGTTGGTGAGTCGTGTCATCAATGAGAGATCTCCGATTTTCCCCAATTGCTTTCTGTATGATCACAAGTGAAAGATATTGCATCATAATTGCCAAACATTCAAACATGTTCTCAACCTCCCAATTAGAACGGATACGCCCATGCAGTATTTGTACATTTCCATCTTGGCATTCTAATCTTGTGACAGCTTGGAAGTGACGACATTGGAAAAAGTGCACCTAGCTGGCGAATCTTCTCACTAGGTTGTGGGTTGCTTGACGTTGACCCAACCTCACCTCTGCGTTTGTGGCTTTTGGGTGCCACAAGATCCTAAACTGGCCTTTGTCAGACCGAATGGGACCACAGTAAGCAGCCGCCATATTGCATGTTCCAGAGTCTAGTGCCTATAACCTTGCGCGTCTTGCCGGAAGCCACCATGTCAGCCAGCAGCCATGTTGTTCCTAGACTTAGTAGTGATGTGTGGTGACCTCATAGCTGCTGAATAATAATACTCTGCTTTCAACTCAATACACTGTCACTGTAGACGCACTAGTTTTTACCGGGTTATTAGTTATTTTTCTTATTAAAAGCATTTGTCCCCCTACAGTGTCCTTGTCTCATCAACACACACAACCAAACAGTCTTTTAACAGAGTACAAATTTGCTGTAATTGTATATAAGAAGAATTTTAACTTATCTGTACTTCACCTTGTTATTTACTGTATTTCTCCTGCAACTTTCACTCTACTAAATTTCTTCGGTCTTGAGGTCAGCAGCCACAGGTGTCATGTGACTTTTGACCTTTTGCACGTGACGTCACAACCCTCATGGGAACGCCCCCTACGGGACGCTGGACGGCAAAAGAGCCCCTTGCCTGTATTGTAACCATTGAATCTTGTACAGCGTAAAATCCTTTATCTAATCGATTATCTTATAAAATGGTCATATCTTGCTTTGCGGCCGGTTGTACAGACAGACAAAGACGTAAACCAAATATTACTTTTTATCGCATACCTACTAATGAAGACAAAAGACGTCGATTGATAGCAGCAATCAACAAAAAGGACTTGCAGCCCACAAAGTATTCGCAGCGATCATTTTTTGCGAGGTTAGTAGATAAATGTTGTAATTAGTAGATAAATGTTCATACATTTTACTAGTAAACGTACACTCTTAAATATTGTAACAGAGGTGTCGAATTGCGTGTTTCAAATCACATTAACGAGCCAGATAGTTAGCATCCACTCCAACTGCACGAACACACAGCTTAGTTTTAAAATGCACCTTCTTCAAAACTATTTAGTGCATTTGACTGTTTAATAATAGGGGATTTCATCTTTGTGCTTGGAGTTTTTTGCTCTGGAACCGGAGTCATATTCATTAAATGACTGCATAGCTTGCCACTACGATAGACATTTGTTCCATGCTAGTAAACATAGTAACATAACATCATCACAGTGTTTCAATATAGAACGGACTATGTAAAAATAAGTCAGTTAGCATGATAAACAAGTTTTACCTTTGCATTACGAGGTATATTGTCCCCCGCTGTGAGCATAGCATCTTGTCCCAGAGACTCAGCCAGCGACAAGCTTTTGAATCAATTTGTAAGGAGAAGAGACGGCATTGACTACATAATGATATAGGTCGTGCACTGTGAATTCCGGCAAAGTCGGCGATTTGATTAACTTGGTAAAAACAGCAGGTAACAGAAGGTAAGGGCTGTTTTCAAACTAGCGATCTCCGTCCGTCCGTCCGTCTTCTTCCGCTTATCCGGGGTCGGGTCGCGGGGGCAGCAGCTTTAGCAGGGAAGCCCAGACTTCCCTCTCCCCAGCCACTTCAGCCAGCTCATCCGACGGGACCCCAAGGCGTTCCCAGGACAGCCGAGAGACATAGTCTCTCCAGCGTGTCCTAGGTCGTCCCCGGGGCCTCCTGCCGGTAGGACATGCCCGGAACACCTCCCCAGGGAGGCGTCCAGGAGGCATCCGAACCAGATGCCCGAGCCACCTCAACTGGTTCCTCTCAACGTGGATGACTCACGGAGGGGTTTAAAGAAGCCATTTTAATTAATGTTTCCATTTGTCATTCTGTCTTGCAAACCAGACTGGAGTAGATCATGATGATTCTTTCCACATCTATAAATTGAAGCAAAAATCATTGTCAATCAAATCATTTTTTAATCAAAAACTGTTCTGAAAATCGACTGAATAGAATCACAAACCCAAAAATTTGAATCGAATCGTGAGACAGTCAAAGATTCCCACCCCTAATTTTCAACTCGAGTAAATTGTAAACAGAATTTTCAATAGGAGATGTTGAACTTCAAGGTACCGCTTTTTGTAATCAGTCTTCTGACTTCTAGTGGCTACTTTCAAGCGCTAGTATGTATCGCAGCTCATTGTCACATGACACCTACAGGTCTTCGGTCAATGTTCTCTGAACTGAGCAGTGTCTCTCAGGAACAGCAGGGGGCGCTCTCAGAACTCTTCAACAGAGTTTCATTCATGCAGAACTTCCTGATGATGGAGGCACATAGTGTCACTTCTTGTTTGTACAGTGCTGCCGCCCTCTGTGCCTCCTTCCTTCTCACTGCAACACAGCGCTCCTCCAGGGCCAGGTAGGTCCTCCCCCTTCAGCAGCAGGAGTGTTTCGACAGTTCTATTGGTAACATGCATCTGGTTGCAGGTTGCCGTTGATGGTTCTAGTGTGTATGAACTTCTATTTGGAGAGAAAGATCTACCAATATGTGATAACTTCTGATCACCCCAAACACAAACACATGGTGAGTGTTTGATCTGACGTGTGCGTGTGTGTGTAACAACTTCGTAATTTACATGTGCAGGACGTGGTCAGTGTTTATGCCGACGTGTTGAGGTGGTGCATGATGGTCGTCGCAGTGTTTGTTCTGCTCTGGGTGTGTGCGCGCTACACGGATCCCAGCCAGCAGTGTCTTTTGGTCTTACAGCAGCTCCAAGATACACAATATCGCCTGCAAGAGGCACTGCAGCGAGCAGGTCAGCCTGATGCGCACCGTTCAGCTCCTCTGCCTCTGATTGGCTGGTAAACGATGCCTTCGCAGATTAGATTGGCTAGTTTTACAAATGAGGACTGATGAGCCAATCGTTGAGGACTGATGAGCCAATCGTCGACAGAGTAGGGTGGGGCATAAACACAGTGAACGATCCTTCAAATACTGTCTGAAGGTTTCGATCTCCGGAGTCGGCGCCGCCAGTTACACACTTACCTACATGATTTTGTATTGTTTTAGTAGCTAGGCCGGTAGTTGATTTTAAAGTGATGTAAAACACAAGAATGAAGACATGTACTTCAAGATTCAGCCTAAAACATATGGACATCGAATAGTGACTGTTTTTCACAATTTTCATTGTTCACTAAATATTGTTTTACAACATTATTTATACTGTATGAACTTCTTTTTTTTTTTTTTCTGGGAGATCTCAGTATTGATCATTTGAAATGTCATCATCATTGTTCTCCCTTTTTTTAAATTTATTTTTTATTTTTTTGTATGTGTGTTTGTGCGTGCGTGCGTGCGTGTGTGTGTGCGTGCGTGCGTGCGTGCGTGAGAAAGAAAGAAAAAAAAAAAAAGAATTCCCATACCGTTCACCTAAACCGAACACTTCAAAATCCAGCCAGAGTCGTGGGGCCGCCAGGAGACCCGAAGGGGGACCAAAGAAAAGAAAGAAAAGCGAAGCCCAGCACCGACCAGACACCACCCACCGGGCCACAAACCTTCACCAACCCCATAGACATCTAAACTCCAACAAATCAGGGAAACCTCAAGGGCCCAAAGGAGAAACTGAGGAAAGGTAGAAAGGACAGACGAAGCAGAGTGAGATCCACAGACACCAGCCTCCACCGAATCAATGACCTGAGGGAGAAACAAATTGTGTCTGAGTCTCGATAGATGCTGGTGTGGTGGATCTAGCATGCATGAAAATCTCCACCAAAGAGGGGAGCCGTCGACCCCCGCCAGGACAGAGCAAGCGCAACACCGCGGCCGCGTCAAAGGACGACTCCCGGGCCCCGCAGGGGCCACCGGCCGGAGAGCAAACCCCGGAGCAGGAGCGCCCCCCCACCCCAACGCGGCCCGCGCCCCCAACCCAACGCAGCAGGACGGGGCACTGCAGGCCCACCAGGCACCCCACCGGCCCACAACCCCCGCGACCCCCCGCCCCCCAAACCCGCCACCCACCCCAACCCAGCCCAACCGCCCCCAGGTCCCCAAATCCCCAGACACCCTCCCCACCCCAGCACCCCCCACCCCAGTACCCCCACCACCACCCCCCCACCAACCAAGCCGCCCCCGCCCCCACCCCCACCAACCGACAGCCCCCCAGCCCCCGACCCCAGACCCCGGGGACACACCGCACCCAGGCATCCGCGCCGAAGAGGGGGCCGGGCAGCGGAGCGGAGAGGGCACCCGCGCCCACCCCACCACGCGGAGGGACGGAACACCAGGGGCAGAAGGGGAGATGGGGGTACCGGAGGACGGGCGGCATCCCCGAACCCCAGGCCCAGCGGGGAGAGGCCCCGGCCGTCACCCCAACGATCTAAGTGAAAAACTAACCCTGTTACTAAGTTCGCCAGCTCGCCGACTGGCGAACTCTACCCCTAAACCGTGAGTGTGACCCCACCCAGTGTATATACATAAGTGTGTGTGTGTGGTGCATTAAAATTGGGGGCAGGTGACCCGGAGCAGAGGGAAACGATATCCCCCCCTGCTCCGATCCACCCGCCCCTCAGGCATGTCAATGAGCGTATGTGGTGCATTAAAATAAATTAATGGGGGGATGCGCACGGACAGGCGACCGCAGCACTGCTCCATACTGCGGCCTGCCCCAACCGATGCCCCCCCCCCCCCCCCCCCAGTTGTGTGGTGCATTAAAATTTGGAGGGGAGCTGCAGGGCGGAGACGGTGTCTCCACCCCACCCCACTCCCCCCCAAGGTGTGTTATGTGCCCTAAAATGTATTGTGCAAAACTAGTGCAGTGAGTTAAGAGGAGCGACCAGCTGGGCCCCCCCCAAACGGGCGGGGGGGGGGGGGGTGAGGCGCATCCGCCCACCAAAACCCCCACCCACCCCACCGGGACCCCGGCGGGGCTCGCCCCCCGGATACCGGGGCCTGCCCGAAGTGCCCGGAGGCCCACCGGAGCGGGGCGGGCACAACACCAATCCCGCCCACTCCCCCGGCCCCCGGAGCGCCGAGACCCGGGCCACGGACCGAACCCCCGGCCTAGGGGAGGGGGAGGAGGGCGGACAGGGGAGGGGGAGGGGACGGGGGAAGGAGACGACAGGAAGGGCAGGAGGCAGCGGCAGGGCCGCAGAGAGAGGGGGAGAGGAGGAGGAAGGGCGACGAGGGAGAAGGGACAGGGAGGCGGAGGATGGGCGGGGAGAGGTGAAGAGGGAGAGGAAGCAAGGGGGAGGAAGGGGGAGGGGAGAGGGAACCACGGGGCACCCCGGCGGCCCACAGGCCCCGACCCGCGTCGCCGGACCCAGAGCGACGGACCGCGCCGGGGCGGCGCCGCCCCGGACACCAGGGAGAGCCCCGCAACACAGCACCCCCCACGAGACCCAGGGAACGACCAAGACGCAGCCGCCACCCAGCAGCCAACAGAGGGGCAGACCCGCCCACGCCCAGCCAGGGGGGACAGCACCTGTAGAGTTAGTCCCCTGGCATGCAGTGAATCCGAATATTAGCCCTTAGTGCCCATTGGAGGTGAATCTGCTCGATCCTGTTGGCAGCAACTGGGTTCCTGACTATAAAAACACAACCATTAGTTACAAACTGCCAAATGCAGAGACATCAATGTAAGTTATCACGATGTGGTGGCTCTCGCTAACAGGCAGAATTAAATAACCAGAATTAGGTTAAAATATTCTATATACGTAGACCGTATTTCTATGAATTTTGATATTTGTTTTTTATTTGAGGCCGATATTTTTTCCATTAAAATGTGATTTATGAGGAGGTTAGACCATTGGTCGATATTCAGAGTTTGTTTATTTTTCCAGTTAACAAGAATTGTTTTTTTAGCGATAGTAAGGGCTACAAGTGTAGATTGAAATTGTTTATGTGGTAGGTCACATACTGTATGAACTTCAATGCAATCCTATGCATGTTAGACCTACTACGCTCCTGTATTTTAACATGGCCATTTTAGTGGTACTTGCAAGAGCCAATTGTGTTTTTGGGTGGTACTTCATGTGAAAATGAGAATCACTAATCTCGATGAAAATAAACATTAACTGGCAAACAAGCGTGAAAACAAGATAAGCTGTGTTAGTAACAGATAAAAACAAAAGAGCCAATGTTAACGTTAATATCAACTATAATAATACTGCATGTGTATTGATGCTGGAGTCTGCATTTGAATGTGACCTCACTTCCTGTTAATTTTTCTCTGACAGCTCATCTTTGTTGAGGTTGTTCAAATGGCTAAAAGAAAAACACATGAAGTTATTCTGTGTATGACTCCGGTGGTGTTAGATTTGCTTGTTTCTAAGCACGTGTTAGTTCTTTTGTGAGCGACACACCCACAGTGAAGGGTTTTCTGTCTACAGAAAATTTTGTGCAATGGAAGAAGATACAAGACCCTCAACTTGAGGTGAAGGTGAGAAGAGTTCAGTTTTTAAAAGTGTATGAAACACCACAGAAAGTGAAACATGACTACATGTACCAGGAAAGATGGAAAGAGTCACTGAAGAAGAAAGGAAGATTTGAAGGAGAGAGCCATACATTGGTGGCTCCAAGCACAGATGCCCACCTGTCAATCACTGGTTAGTTAAAAAAACGAACAAAAAAACACTTTACAATTTAGGACCACTTTAGGCATCGGGCAGAGCCAAAACGAAAGTGTGTGTATGTGCGCAGGTCGAAACTCTGATCGTCATCTCAGTAGCACGCTGATCACAATGGTGACAGACAACTCTGTACAAGCTATCGTTGCTCATGACGCCTCGGTAACTCCAAACAGACATCCTCGCCGGCGTTCCTCTTCTTCTTCCCCTCTGGTCTTCAGCATCCCGGTAGAGGGCCAGCAGGTTGACCAGGTCTGACCATGTTACAGCCTCAGGAGCAGAAGATCTCTGAAATTCTAACTTGAACTTTATTTTATATTCTTCACATTTTTTTTAAATCATCAAACTCAATAAACTTGATCTTAATTTTAAGTTCTGACGTGTTTAAAATTGAATTTCAAAATCTGCACGTGTGAATGCTGAGATGGTGTCATCAAAGAAAAACCTTTCACTTTCACCTTGACTAGCAGCAGTAGTGCAGTCCAGCGTACACCCACTTCTTTTTCAGTCAGTTTTGCGCCTCCCCACTTCTAAATTCTCAATTTTGCATCTACACACTTCTGAATCCTCCAGTTTTTGTGCACTATACAGCCATGACCACTGATCCGTATATATTACTAGATTGGCTCTATTGGGTATCCAGTAATATTTAGATCAGTGGCCATGACCCACCCTCCGCTGCCTCTAACTGGCTGGCCTGCACTTGCTGTCTTGTTGGTTTATTGAAGGCATGAGAACTGATGCGCCTATCAGAGAATGAGTAGAGTGGGTTATGCCAAGGATTGACAGGTCGCTCCGTCTCCTGCGAGATGTTAGTAAATGTGAGTGAGACAGAAAGAAACGTCTTTCCAGTGAGTGACGACATGCAGGCTATCCGAACATATTGTACATAGAATGAAAACATTATTCAACAGATAAGATTTAAAGTTGTTTCCAAATAAATCCTTGTTAACTTTTAAACTACTGGCAATGTACTGTACAAAGAGGTTGTTGTCGCCAATACATTATATTTAAACTGTGTGTTTCGGCTAGGCTAATGTTATGAAATGTAACGCTATCCTTAAGTTAGCAGCTAAGCCCTAAACTAGCTAGATTAGGATCATGTAGGGCAGTGGTTCTCAACCTTTTTTTTTTTCATTTCATATTTTGCCCCCCTAAAAAACATTTTTTTCAGCTTAGTACTGCCTGAAGTGCAAAACACAAAAACAAAAAAAAGTGAACACAACTGCAAACCAAAAAACACAAACCCAATAAAAACACAGAAACAAAAACGAGACCTACAGCAATTTTTTTTAAAAATCACAAAAAAACTAAATGTAATCGCAAACAAATAAAAAACACAATACAAAACAAAATAACAAAACGTAATCGTAAACAACAAAACACAAACACAAAATATGAAACGCAACAAAAAGTTATCACAAACATTAAAAAAAAAGAAAGTTATTGCAAACACAAATAAAAAAAACACAAACACAAAATACGAAACAAAAATACAAAGTAATTGCAAACACAAATCAAAAAACAAACACAAAATACAAAACAAAAAATAAAAAGTATGGCAAACACAAATCAAAAAACAAACACAAAATACGAAACAAAAAATAAAAAGTAATTGCAAACACAATTTTAAAAAACACAAAATACGAAACAAAAAATAAAAAGTAATTGCAAACACAATTTTAAAAAACACAAAATACGAAATAAAAAATAATTGCAAACACAATTTTAAAAAACACAAAATATGAAACAGAAAATAAAAAGTAATTGCAAACACAATTTTAAAAAACACAAAATACGAAACAAAAAATAAAAAGTAATTGCAAATACAATTTTAAAAAACACAATACGAAACAAAAATAAAAAGTAATTGCAAACACGATTTTAAAAAACACAAAATACGAAACAAAAAATAAAAAGCAATTGCAAACACAATTTTAAAAAATACGAAATAAAAAGTAATTGCAAACACACACAAAAACAACACAAACAAAAAAAGGTATGCGCCCAAACCCCACAAAACCCCAAAACACATTAACAAATGATGAAACACAACATTTCGCAAACTGTAGTGGCGTGATGAAAGTAACTCCTAACAGCACAGTTTGCCGTTTAATTTAATGAGATAGTTGGAGAGAAAACAAAACGTCTTCTGGCACAAATGTACTGGAAATCCTACAATACTTTAAAATTTAAAGATTGGCTAGATCCATGTAGTGGTTAAGCATTCAGTTTTCTGACCAGTGTAAGTTTTGCGACAGGGTTCGAGCCTTGCTTTTAGCAAAATCCTTTGAGGCACTTAATATGCTTTGTTATAAAAAAAAAAAAAATGTAATATTTGCACAATACGCAATTGGTAAAACTAAGAGTTGTTTTAAAATTTTTGGGCAAGGTAAATAAAAAGAACATTTGATTGCCAAAAGCGAGGCTCGAACCCACTTGCAAAATCTACATAGGTCAAAAAGCCTTGTTTTACCACTTGACTGACGTTATCAGTATAGTATAAATGGGATACCATGTTAGGATTTCTAGTACATTGCCAGATGACGTTTGTTTTCGCGCCAACTATCTAACTCAATTTTTAACGGCTAACGCTACTATGAAGCTGAAATATCTATTATTTCTAAATATTTTAAGCACATGTAAATTGTGCTTAACTGTGCTGTTAGTAGGGCGATACTTTTGTCCAATCACATTCCTCGGATCCCTCCTGCCCTCCCCCGCACGTAAACACCACTTTATTTGTTAATGTGTTATGGGGTTTTGTTGTTTTGTTTTGCACGCTTACTTTTCGTTTGTTTATTTATTTTTTTGTGTTTGCAATAACTATTTGTTTTTTTGTTTTGTATTTTGTGTTTTTTTGATTTGTTTGCGACTACTTTTTTGTGTTTGTGATTTGTATTTGCAATTACCTTTTTATATTTGTGGTTTTATTTCAATTTGTGTTTCTGTTTTTGCACTTCATGGCCAACATATAGTACCCCCACCCAGCGCAAAGCATTTTGGATGAACAAAAGAGTGCTGTGCCATCTTGTGTCACGTACCCACAGGGGTACACATACCCTGACTTGAGAACCATGATGTAATTGTTTCAGTAGTTGTATAATTAACCCAGTTTGCAAAGGCTGTTATGCCAGACTACAATGTTAGATGAAACTGTAATAAATGCCAGGACCAGAGATGATCTCAATATCTATGAAGCCTGTATACAATAACTTAAAAGTAATATAGCTCTAACTTATGCATTTTAATTTTATAGATAACATACTGTTCATGTTTACCTCAAAATAAATACATTTTATAATACAAACTGTTCCCAATTCATTCATGATAATTTTATTGTTGTGCGTAAATACAAATGGCTTTTCCCTCACATGTCACAGTTTCTAAATACAGGGCGTTTTTCTAGAAGCGGAGGGAAAAAGTAAGTAAAATTTAGAGTACAGTATACCCACTTTTCCTGGGACCATTACCCTCTGTAGTGGCGGCATACACTGCCCGGGTTCTGATCTAGCCAATTGCACGTCATAGAGCAGTTTCGTAGAGCCAGTCACAAGCTGCGATGTAGGTGACCGTGTGAAACACTTCACGATTGGCGCAGCAAGGAGACAGAGACGACCGCTTTTTCTTACAAGCCGAGCATATTAATCGTTTGTATGCATTTAAAAACAAAAGTAACTATTGTTTTCGTTTTGGGTTCTCAAAAACAAACCTTTACTTGAGGAAAAAGGTACTTTATATCTCTATTGGCTTCAACAGATGTATACAGTGCAGACGCATTTTCTCGTTCTCGTTGACAGTTCCCTGTCTCACAAGCGCCCTCTGCTATCTGGATGTTGCAACAATAGTAGGCAAATAAACATTTGCTTTTTTTCCTGTTATTACAATAACGACCTTCTTTTGAAAATGTATTGATTAAAAAGTACAGATACTTATGTTAAAATGTAACGGATAAAAGTTTAAATTAAGTAGACAAATACCCATGAAAGTACAAAGAAGTACAGTAACTAAGTATTTGTTCCTTACTTCCCATTTCTGCGTTTGGAGGCGTGGTTTGCGAATGTTAACCTGAAGATGGCACAACAGACTTTTTTTTAATTTTTTTTAATTTAAATTCCAGAATTTAATGGGACTAATTTGTCAAAAATAATGACCAGGTCATGTAGACAGCATTAGTAGACAGGCCGTTTATACAATTTATTAGCAAAAAAAAAAGTGGATTTGGTCTTGCTTTGCTCTTAAAGGGGGATATCGTCATTGCCAGGAATTGACAATTGACATAAGTGCCCACCTCTGGATTCACAGGTGTAATGGAGCTGCATCTGGCGTGGACTCGCTTGTGATGACAATGGAGCTAAGGCAAAAGACAAAACTCTCAATGTATTGGTCAATCTACATTCCCGTCCTCATCCGTAAAGAAATCAAGTCAAGCTGATGCTAATTCCCATTGAGTCAGATGAGGTGGCTTGGATATTTGGAAGACCATAAAAAACAGCTCATTACCAAATAGTGCATGCTACCAGTTTCATTTTCACCCCTTATTGTAGGTAATGTATGTCAATAGTTAACATTATAATGAGATACATGAACTCTTAAGATGACTCATGTTTAGTAAATTGTAATTTATTGCTGATAAGTGTCTGACTCAGATCAACTTTGCACATTGTCCATGTTTGTTTGACCGTGTGCCGTCATTCCATATTGGGGTGGGGCAGACATAAAACAGCAAACTCATTGCCAAACAAAACTTTTTATTCAAGTATTAAAATGTAAAGCACATTATTTTGAATATCAACAGAGTACCAATTAACAGAAAAGCAAAATTGCAACCTTATCTGTCTGTAGCATGTATTTTATAATCTCCGTTTCCCACTTTCTTCTCATTCATGTATGATGCATAGAAATGTTTGTACAGTAGCTTTCACAAAACTACAATCCTGTGTCCAAAAAGATCTGTTGGTCCCTTACTTAAACAGAAATGATAACAAAAATGCTCTGAGGTGAAATACATGTAATGACATAAAGCATTACTAAGCCAAGCAGGTGAGTGTGATTCACACATATCAACAACTGGGCCAAATTTGCCTGCGTCTTCCAATAGTCAGCAAACGCCAGATTTTTTTTTTAGGTCTATAATGGGTCCTCCTAGTGACTATCCCCTGGTGTAGGGGGTGTTACTTGCATGGAAAACACTTGAGCTGACAACATTAAATGTAAATCCTGTTTGTTATTTGTGATTGCAAATCCTAACAAGTGTGGTGAATATAACCTGCCCCGCAAGACGAATATTCACTACCGTAAAAATGAGAACAGTTTAACTGCCACACCAGATAAACTAACGGTTACTTTAGCGCCTTCAACAGTATCTCACAAAAGTCAGTACTCCTCTCACATTTCTGCAGATATTTAATTGCATCTTTTCATGGGCTAACACTGAAGAAATGATTGTTTGACACAATGAAAAGTAGTCAGTTTACATCTTATGACTACTTTTTTTGTTCCCTCAACTCAAAATACAGCCATTAATAGCTAAACCCCTGGCAACAAAATTTGTACACCCATGTGAAAATATACAAATTGAGCACAGCTCGCCATTTTTCCTCTTCGGTGTCATTGGTGTTAAGTCTCAGGCATGAATAGGTAGCAGGTGTGTTACATTTGGTATTACAGCTCTCACACCCTCCCGTAACGGTCATTTCGAGTTCAACAAGGCACCACATGAAAAAGGACTTTTTGAAGATCTTGGAAATGATCTAATTGATCAGCTCATCAGCAAGCTTTGCAGGAGCCTGATAACGATCCTGATCATTTGAATCGGGTGTGAAACATGTAAACAAGGAGTGGAAGAGTATTCCGGTGGTAAACTGTGAAGCTCTGGAGAACTCTTTGCCCAAGGGAGTAAAAGAAATGCTGGAAATAATGGCGGCCACACAAAATATTGACACTTGGGACATTTTCACTTTGGGGAGTACTCACATTTGTTGCCAGGGGTTTAGCTATTAATGGTTTAGAGTTGTTTTGAGGCATGTTATATAATCTGTAAAACAACTAAAGAACTTTAAGCACCGTTTTCCATTCACCATTTACTTTTCAATTAATAAGTTTACATACGGTCAGTATTCAGGTTAAGGGCAAAATTCAGCCGATCACAATTTTCCGGCCCATCTCTGATCTTAGAAAAAGTCTGATCTGACAATCCTGATTTTTTTCATAACAAGCATCATACACCTTCAGTGTTCCAATCTTGTTTTAATGGAAAACATTGAACAATAATACAACGGGTTGTTTTAACTGCGCATGAAGTAGGTGTCTTAAATAAAAATGAAAAGCCTATTAGTCAGCAAAAGAGGACAGCTGACTTTTTCAGACCTCGGCGGAAAAGCTCTTTTAAGATTTTTTTTTATTAGGGATCGGGCCGATCACCAATCCCCCAAAATTAAGGAAATCGGCCAGCCAATCGATCAGTGCACCCCTACTGATTAATCCATCTAAAATGTCATAATGCAAATAGATGTCATTTCTGCTTCTTACTTTTGAGAGTCAATAAAATACATTTTCATATCACTCACCATGCTAGTAGTTGGTTGTCCCACCATGTTTGTTTACCTCCGCTTGTGTATTTCTGGTGGGTTGCGCACCAGATGCCGCAAATACTTCCTGTATTCAAAATACCAATATTCCTTGTGATAGAGCATGCGCAGAACACAAACCAATGCGCCGTTCAATCGAGGTGTTCTGAATGCATTTATGTGACCAAATATTTGTGTTAGAAAAGTTGTAACGCAGGTGTTCCATTCAGGTTTAAAAAATCTTAATGAGTGTATTTTGATGTTTGCATGTGTTTATATAGCCTTTCAAAGCCTGCATATTGCCAATCTTTGGGTTTTTAAAGGTTTATTGACTGAATGTAGCCATTGTGTCAGTGTCATTTTTTCCAGTGTTGTCTAATAAAATTATACAATTAAATATTAGCAAAAGTGTGAGGGCTGTACTCCCTTTTGTGAGATACGGTGTTGCTTTTTTGTATTTTCCTACAGTCACAGATCCCTGTAGTGCCACACTTCTCACAGGTCAGTTGACAGACATCAGTGTTTATTCCCCTTGTTGTAGGTCTCATTGTGTTTACATGGGTAAAGATGTTACAAATTGGTAAGTGTGTAACCTTTTAGCAAAGTGGTTTGAAATATATGGAAATACAACCACAACATACTTCGTTTCCTTTCATGAGGAATGTCATTCTCAATTTTTTTTTATCAAACTGATTATCAGAAAAGGCACAACAAAATCCACACCATAATTCTAATCATATTTGCTCCTAAATGTTCTTATTTCCCCCAACTGCATATCATAGATCCTCGAACAGGATAAACATTTACAACGCTAGTCTCATTTTAAACGAGCTTCAGCATGCAAATCTCCCAGTTTGACAGAGGCATAGATTCGATTTTCTTTAAAGAGCTTTTGTGCCTTTGATTTGGTTTAGTGGCTTGTATGCCCTTCATAGTTGACATCGTCATAAATCTGGTAACTACTAATTAGATGAGCACAGTACTAAGGTTTTATGGCCTCAATGACTGCAAGACATCTTATGGGTGACCGATGGCTAAAAATCCTTAGCATTTGAGTTCAAACGCTCCCCATTTTAGTTCAAGACGGACACAGGGAAAACAAATCACAAAGTCCTCTTAATGGGGACGTCAACCCCCAAAAACTACAATAATGTTTTTTTTTTTTTTTTTTTACAGCTCCTCTAGTCTAAACACGGCATTCTGATTAATATTATGTTTGTTGAATATGAGTTAAGCAGCAAAATCCACCTGTCTATATCCATCTTGGGGACGGCCTTTTTGCCACTTTGTTGACTGAAAATGACATGACATCAGGTAACAACCAATCACAGCTCACCTCTTTTATGAAGCTGAGCCATGATTAGTTGTTACTAGTGATTGACCGATATGTTTTTTTTAAAAGGGCAGATACCGATTATTAGTAGGCAAGGAGGCCGATAACCGATATTTGGAGCTGATATTCTTTTGCAGTAAAACAATAATTATTAGCATCAAAATAAAAAGAAAAAGCATGCTTGTTAAACAACTTTTCAAACAGAATATATTTTTTCATTTGAACAAAAAAGTAAATACTTTTCTATAGTAAAAGTTTTCCAAAGTGTTAGCATAATTGAAATATTGAACTGACTTGTTTTTGTTTAAATTTTAACAAAAGCAGAAAGTGCAGGGAATTTCCAGCCTCTCTTGTAAAGTACGTACAAGGTTTCAAAAGATGTTCGCAAGCAGTGAAAAATTGTCTGAACATGTTCAAAATTTCTTTGTGACAAGAAAACTTGACAAGTAAAAACTGTCTGTGAACATCTTTGCAACCTTTTACGAACCCTGATGAAAACCCAAATTTCACTGAGTTCGCAAACATTCGCCACTCAGAGAGGATGATGCCAATATTCGTCAAAATGCCAAATATCTGCGCCAATAATTGGTCTATCCCGAGTTGTTATCCAAGCAACTGTGACAATTTTCAGTTGATAGCAAGCGGCATAATGGCCGCCCTCTGAGATGGATAAAAATGGGTGGCTTTTGCTGCTTAACTCATATTCCACCAACGCAGTATTGATCACATTGACGCGTTTAGACTAGTGCGACCCCTTCCAACATATTGTAAAGAAGAACATTTTTGGCTTGACTTCCCCTTCAACTCATGATATCAAGCGACTACAGACAGCTGCTGCAAAAACAAACACAAAAAAAAGTAACAGGAAGAAAATGGGTGCAAAAAAAGTGCCTGCAAGTGCTTTCGATTGCAAAAGTCTTTGCGATGCTATTCTATCATCTGGGAAAGAAGGAACTTAATTTGATATTTACGCAAGAAACTAAGATAAAAAAAAAAATCCCCCCCCAAAAGTGTCTTGGTGACTGACTGATTCTTAAAGAAAATATGAAGCATGATCTGCACTCACTTGCGCCTTCCACACGTAATAGCACTGAGCTGAAGTCCACTCAAGTGGGAGCACACTAACATGGACTTTGCTGCAGCAGCACCTGTCTGCTGAGGGTCCCAAAACCATTTTACCATAACATAGTCAAGTCCTGCAAACTCCTGTAGGTCTTTCACTTCAATCCGCAGTGATACCTTTCTCTCGCAGTTCCTCTGTCACGCGCACCAGGTAAGTGGGATCTGGGTAACCAAAACTGGGAGAGGGAAAAAAAATATCACTTCTGCAGTTTAAAATGGCAGGAATTTTCAAGTTATAACTTAAGTCCATCCATCTAACAATTTTCTAACATCCAAAAATACCTTCAGGCACAGAAAATGCAGCCTTATTAAAAAAAATTGATTATTGATAATCTCTACCCTTAATAGTTGTTAATGGTCTAAGACAGTGGTGTCCAAACTGCGGCCCACCATACATATTTTGGCGGCCCGTGGCATATACTAAAAATATTTTTTGATATATAATATCTTTAACTTAATATTTATATATCTTATGAATATATCTATCTATAAATATATACTGTATGTACAGTATAAAATATGCATTTCAATTGGTGTCAATTACCCAGGGATTTTCTCCATTTGCATTCCCTATCCTATGCAAATAGCAGGGGTCGACTGTATTGTAGTGAATTTATTTTTATTAAATTGGATTAATTCAAGTCATAAATATTACTCAAGTTGCATTACTTTTCTCTTATGGTAGGTTGGATTAAATGATCATTACATTTTTTAACAGGCAACAAGAAACTCAATACATTTTAAAAGTAACCCAACTCATAGCATAATATGGCCATGTATAGATTATTATTCATTGATACTGTCTTTTAATTTAATTTGACTTTGTTTTATCAAAATGCATCAAATTGATGCATTTAAATATTAAATACTGCACATTTTCTTCCAAGGGAACACGCACCTGTACCATTTAAAGCGGTTGTATACTTCTCACCTTTTTTATCCTTGACCCATTTCCATGCCTGGAATGCACAAGATTTGACTATGTTTATTTTTTTTTGTTTTAATCACCACACCAGATGGCCCCTTATTCTTGACACCCACTGTTTTCTTTAATGCATCCATTGCATTGTTTTATGCCTTTATATTCAAAAATCTCCCTGTTGGACAAGATATACTCTTGTCATGTACAATATCATTTAAAAATAATCCGTCCGTGTGCGCCTTACTGCACTGCAAAATTAGACCGCAAGTCATTTTAAAGAATAAAAAATAAAAAAGTTTTCAGTCACAATTTTTTTTTTCTTAAACCCATGAGCTATGCCAAGACACACCCACAAATTTACAGCTAAACTAGTAACTGAATTTTTGTTTGTAACACTGTGGAGATCAAGACAATTCAATTTCAGAAATGTTTTCATCCACTTGCATCTTAGTGTCAAGGTTAGTTTATTAGATTTTTCTTGTTGTGGTTCAGAATGATGAACTTGGGATTCAGCTGCTGCTCAGTGGAGAAGCGGATCTATTATAGTGGCACACTGAGATCACCCCAAAACAAAAAATAAATCCTCAACTATTTGCCTTATGACCTTTAGCAGTAGCAGTATTTCAAAAATAACTACAGGTACATTATATCAACAATGTTTAATTCCTTCATTGATTTTACCTTGTTTAATAAATAAGTTAAAGTAAAAATATAAATCAGTGTCTCTTGCATCTTTCTATTTTACTGTATGTGGCCCCCGAAAGAAAAAGCTTGGACACCCCTGATCTAGGAGAAAGAAGTAATTACTGTACCACAACTTCTTTAGTCTCCATTTGTTTAAGCTATGTGAACATTATTCTGCCCCTTTCACCTCTCCAATCTCGTTTCACACTTGCAATCAAACTAAGGTTTTTGTTTTGTTTTTTTTGTTTAAAGGACATACACACACACAAGAAAAATCTGGCTGTTCCAATTTTGCCTATTTAGAACAAAGGATGCCAACACCTGATTATCTTATGTCTTAGAAGATTGTCCTAAAAGACATGTCTTCATGTCTGAGGTGTGTTAAAGGGACAACACCATGGTATTTTAAGCCCGTCCACAGTTAACTATAGGCATATAAAGATGAAATCTAACCTTTGACACAATCGCGATTAGTTATTTTGGTAGCTATTTTTCTTACCCGGAAGTCAAACGCTCGGTTCAGTAAAACCCCGCCTCTCCCCCTGTGGCTGCCGCGTCCCTCTCATGACGTCGTCCGAGCCGGCTGTTTCACGCAACGCCCACGAAACACACAGATAGGTTTTAAGCCGATTTTTAAAATGGACTAAATGTCACGGGCTGCTAAATCTCTGCGTTTGGTCACGCAAGCCATCAATTCTTAAATATACATTTGAAACAAAGCGGGCCTTGCCACAAGAAATCGTGGAAGAGGAGGGGAGCAGAAGGGGTAGAGGAAAGGAGAAGAAAAAAAGCAGCGGGTCGCGAACCCGCGCCCTATTGCTTATGGGGCGAGCGAGCGCACTATCCACTAGTTCTTCCATTCATTAAAATTAATCAGCGCAATGTTTTACTTGTAGTTTACACCAGTGTCAGCCAATGGATTTTAAGACAGCTAATTGGCATTTCATTGCACTTTGGCATTGCAAATGTGAAGAATAATTGATTGCTTTGAATTCATTTGGACAGAATGTTTATATAGGCTACTTTTGTCATTATCCCATGGAGGGAGGTCTCAGAGAAAGTGGGCGTGCGTTTAGTCCGCAGTGCGGAGTGGGGGTGGGGCCGCGCGCAATGACGTCAAACCGTGCCAACAGCTCGTTTTCTCAGGTTGGGAGGGGCTGGTGCTTGGAGAGCAGAATAACCTAGAATTTCTCATACAGAGACGAATAGAGGAAAACACAACTTTGGTCATGTTTTTGGTGAGGAATTAGCATTTTAACATGGCTAAAAGCTCCAAAAAGTTTTTTTTCATGTTGCAGTCCCTTTAAGAGTGGATTTGTGCTGAGAATTGCGTCCAAAAAGAGTCGGAGCCAACAGTCTTAAATATTAAACAAGTTCAATATTTATGACCAATTATAAACCAAGAAGTGTCAAAAGCGGCAGTAAATAAAACTAAAGGTAGGTTTCTTTTGTATTGAAGTGGATTCCTCAGGTAGCAAGATGTAATTTCCAAAGCAAGACTTATTTAAGACTTCGCCATTCTACAACACTCGGACATGCAGTCCACTTGGAAACACACTGCAACTATCGGCGCATACCCAAAACAGTGTTTCCCACACCATGTTAATACTTGGTCGGACCACCCAAGTAAACTGGCCACGCCCAAAAAGTTTTCAAGAAAGTGTTATAATTTTTTTTTTTGTTTGTTTGTTTTTTTAAGTGTCGCGACTGGCATACTGCATTTCACTTACAAGCGGGGCCCACCCCATATTGAGGTCTTGTGGTGAATATCATTCCAGGTGATGACATTTTGCAAGCCTGTCGTCATAGAGGTACCGATCGTGAAGGTAAGGCGCTGCTCGAATGCCCGGCGCAGCAGGCCTAGCACACGGTTCCCATCGGGGCTGTCGGGGAGGTAGGCCAAACGGTCTGTTCCTGGGTACGGCACACCCGGGTTGGAATGCTCTGGCTGTTGGCATCAAGAGCCCGTTGTTAATGGTGACGACTACGACAAATATTTTCATTGACATTGAAATCACTGATAATAATGAAGTACCAATTGATTTCAAAATAGGAGTATTTACTGAAATACCAAAACTCAACTTTAAATATAATTTTAAAAACAGCTAAAAAATATAAAGTTGATGCTAATTTCCTGTTAACATTTGAATGGAATCTTCCCTTTACTTTTAGCATTAGAGCTCGGCTAGCGATGTTTTAAAAACGAAGCATGTTTTATATTTGAATATACAGTGAATGTAATTCTTATTGTCGTGTTTAGTTTTACAGTTAACTCCAACTGGGGTGCCATTAAACAGCTTAAAGGACGCTTAGGGACAACAGAATAACCAGCATGTGTGTGAATATTTAATGACACTCCCAAAGTCGATAATAACTTCCTATAAGCATTTTAATGGGATCTTCCCTTCACTTTGAGCATTAGTGCTAGGCTAGCAATCTTTTAAAAATTAAACATGTTTTGTATTTAAGAATACAGTGGATGCAATTATTTTTCTTCCCCAATTGCTGTGTGTTTATTAGTTTTACAGTTAATTCCAACTGGGGTGTCATTAAACAGCTTAAAGGATGCTTGGGGACAACAAAATAACCAGCATAAGATGCGCTACACACTTGCTAGTTGCTAATGCTATGCAAGCAAAATGGTGCATTCAGGGTACATTCACAGCGTTGGAAACCGGTTTTCTTCAATAACGTTTTAAGGGGAAAATAATCCGCCATTTGGCCCAATTGGCCAACAATTTAGGCCGATGTTTGAAGGGCAATAATTGGACGGCCCCAACTGTAATTCCCACCCTGAAGGCACACCACCAATATTTCCATACCAAAGTTTATGTACTCACTGCCTGGAAGCCAGGAGGGAAGCTGTAGATAATGCAGATACACCCGTAGCCCTCATGACCCTGGAGCTGCAGGGCAGCATCCCGCTCGACAATCATGGTGCCATTGGCAGGCTGGTTACCGATCAGTTGGCCGTAAACGAGTCGACACACAGGACAGGCCCTCTTCACCTTGAACGCTTGATCCAGGCAGCATCGGCAGAAGGAGTGGCCGCACTTCTCCAAGGTGGTCTTATCTACAATGTCCCCCATGCAGATGGAGCAAGAACTGTTGTCGTCCGCCTCGCCGTGGGAAGTCGCTCCACAGTCTTTCCGGTGGGCTGCCTCGTGGAGCACGGAGAAGGCCTCTTCGTCCACAGCCTTACGCAACTTCTGCTGCTGCTGCCTCTGAGAGCGGCGAACCTGGGGCTGGGGCGGCAGTTGGAGAAGGTTCCCCTCACCGTTTGGCTCCAGGACCCCAACGCAGGGAAGCAGGGCCCTCTTCCTCTTGGGGCCGCCCTCCTGCTTGCTCATCTCCTTGCGGGCACAGCGGCACAGATCGATGAAGGCTTTGCGTGTCTCACTGGAAACGGGAAGGTCTGCCACTCCGGCGAGCCGGGAGCCTGGCACCGGCTGCAACCTCACTGCGCAGCAGCCCCCCCTCTCACCACGCCGGACGATGCCAGCATTCATGCCCTGCTTGTGCTGGAAGTCGAGAAGCCAGGGCCTGCCAGCGGAGGCCAGGTAGTCCCACACAGCCTGTGACACCAGCACCTCATCGCTCCCCTGGCCAGCACGCACGCTCATCTCATCAGATGAAACTGCAGACAAACACATGTCACAAGTGTCTCCACAATTACACGTTGTCCAGCGGACGTTGCATTTAAAACAGTTCTGTCACTTTTGTGGGGTTATGCTTGGCGCCACATAAGAAACCAGCACGCAACACTTGAGCTGCGATCAGCTGATCACTGAATGTAAACAATAAATGGCGTCACAACGCACGCACACACATAAACATGAATACAAGACACACACGCTGTTGTTACCTTGTGAGCCCATAAATCCCCTCAATGGCAATGTAGGCTTCCAGCGGGCGAGAAAAGGCGAGCAAGACGCGATGACTGTGCGGAGGAGCCAATGTTATCGCAGCTGCTCGACGGTCCGCCATTCTCCGACGGGAGATTTAGCGATTTCGCAACATCGGTTCAGCCGTCAATTTCCTGGTGATATTCAACAAACCGTTTTAATTATTATTATCGCTACCTTATCTTGTGTTCGCCTAGCTGAGCTCCGCCGTCATTTGTTTGTTTTGAAACTAAAACTAGCAGCGAGCCTTGCTAGCAGTTCTGTGGCCGGTGTCGCTAACAGCGAGGAGGAGGAGGAGGAAGAAGAGGAAGAGACAGCCTGGTGGTGCGTCTTTAAAAGCAAGTTGTCGTCTCTTGTTGTCACGACTTTGCGTCCTAAATCGAGCACTTGTGCAACCTGGCAAATGCTTCTCAAAGATCGTCACTTCTCCTGTTGGGTCATGTCCTTTGACTTTTTTTCCCCCGGCCGCCCGACGACGTGACACCTCACCCAAGCCACATCGATTTTTATACATCTATTTTTCCATGGTTTAACAAAAAGAAAAGAAAAAAGGCTCTGCCATCTATGTGGGAAGCACAGGCCGTGGACCAAGCCCAGAATATAAATAAAAACCTATCCCGGAAGTTGGGTTACTGTTGACGTGATTGGCTGTAGGGACGGTCTGCTTTTTCGTGACGACACTTGAACGTCAAACAACGACACACTTTAGTGAAAGGATTGTGCAATTGCGGATAAAGGCATCATTTTTTTGCGTGATGGTTCTTTAGTGTCATTTATTGAATTTTAGCCTAAGAGCCCTTGTCAGACTATCAAAATTGATCAAATATGGGAAAGTATATAGTATTTTTCCAGACTATATACACCATAACATAACACTCTCTGGATTACTTCCAAAAGTGCAAAATTTGACTTATTTTGACATTGTTGAAGTCACAGAACAATGACTATGCATCATAGTTTGAAACATGTTAGCGTGCTGTGTCTTCTTTCTAGCTGTCACAATTGCATTTGCAAAGTGGGGAACAGTGCCTTTGCCATCTTAAAATGATTTAATTTCAGATGGCAAGATTTGTGCCAAGATGCAGAATGCAATGCAAAATTGTTTGCTGTCTGATCATCCCCAAAATAAAGTTTGTTTGGAAGAGCATCAATGGTGCGAAATTGCTCTACGTTAGATAGAAATGAACTATAGGCGTTTGTTTTATCACCAGCACTTGTCCCAGGGCCTCTCAATGAAAATCTCAAGGTTTCAGCAGTGTCTTTCTGGCAAATTATACCGCAGTCCCAGTTTAGTTACATGTTGATGAGTAACAAACTGTCATACAGAGTATAATGAAACAAAATTAATATAATGCCATAAATTTAGCCTTCACCCTATTTAGCAATACAGCTCATTGTTTATGATTTACTATTTTCTTACTCACTTGAATTAGTCTTCATAACCAAGACTAGTGCAAGAGCAAGGCTCTACTGCATTGCCATTATTCTGAGTTCTGGCTTTCTGGCTGCCTTGAGTTCAGTGCGTGCTTTGGCTGTGACAGACTGTCTGTCTCTCTTAGACAGACACACACACACACACACACACACACACACACACACACACACACACACACACACACACACACACACACTAAATTAACCAAGATTATGCAGTCAATTTAGCTTTCACTGTTTTTAACTATATTCAGTCTATTATTTATTTGTGTATTTATTTATTTATTATTATTATTGGTTGTAACTCTGTGAATGGATTTACTGATTATGAGTTCTGCTTTCCTGGCTGAGTTCAGTTTCAATTTTGAGGCCACACAAGTAATTGAACAAATTAGCCAATACAATGGAATTGTGGCACATATACAGTATGTACAGTTCATTGAATCAAAACTACATTTAATTACTTTTAATTGTGAGTGTCTAAGGCGGCACGGTGGATGACTGGTTAGCACGTCCGCCTCCCAGTGCAGAGGACCTGAGATTGAGTCCGGGTTTAGGCCTTCCTGGGTGGAGTTTGCATGTTCTCCCTGTGTTTGCGTGGGTTTTCTCCGGGTACTCCAAAGACATGCATGGCAGGTTAATTGAACACTCCAAAATTGTCCATAGGTGTGATTGTGAGTGTGGATGGTTGTTCGTCTCTGTGTACCCTGCATTTGGCAGGCGAATAACCCCCCACGCCCCTGCGACCAGTGTGAGGACAGGCGGTTAAGAAAATGGATGGATGGATGTGACCAATAATAAGCTGTATTCTAGACTACATTAGCTAACATCTAGCTATCTTAACCCATTCACTGCCATAAATTCATTAAAAAAATAAGATTATTAAAAATTAGGGGCAAGAAGTGATTACATTTTTTAATTGTAATTAATCACATGACTTCACTAGTTAACTCACGATTAATCACAAATTTTATATCGGTTCTAAATGTACAATAAAAAAATCTATGTTTTCATAGCGTTGTTAACAAAAGTGGGGAAAAATGTTAAACTAATAGAAATAGTTAAAATGATTTTTTTTTTTTTACGTTTATAGCCATCAATGGCAGTGAATGAATTAAAAAAAGAAAAAAGAAGACAAGATTACAAATTTGGGGCGTCAGGTGATTAAAGTTTTTAATCGTAATTAATCGCATGACTTCACTAGTTAACTCGTGATTAATCACAAATTTCCTATCTGTTCTCAATGTACAATAAACACATTCTAGGTTGTTATACTCTTGTTAACAAAAGTGAAAAAAAAAGTTAAACTAATAGAAATAGTTTAAAAATATATATATTTATAGGAGTCAATGGCAGTGACTGAGTTAACATGGACATAATTCCAAAAACACAGACCTCTGTGCTAGCATTGCCTGTCTAATATATTGGCCTAGCTAATTAATTTTGCTGCCCCTGCTCTGTGTAGCAACATACATGTCATTGGTGGTAATTAGTATATTGTTGTCTAAATTTTGTAATCTTGTACTCCTGGATGCAGCTCTGTGTAAGGATCATCTGAATTCAGATTTTGATCATGCTGCTTTAGAGTTATGCTTATTTCATGAGAGCGATTTAATGCTTAAATCAAACAAAAATGGGGAAAGAGCTCTTTAAATAAACATAACACTTATTTTTCTCCTATATGGTTGGATGGTTCCACCTAGATTGTGCAGTACTTTATGAAGGGTACCAGATATCTTGATACTCCATTTTACACATAATTTTGGAGGTTTAATAATCAGTGGACACATTCAGAAATATTGACCTTCTTAAGTGTACAAAAAACAATGCATATCCATGTTAATCTTCTGACTCAAGAATATATATATATATATATATATATATATATATATATATATATATACACAATCCACTGAAATGTGCGTTAATCCTCTGGACTATATGTGACGTGAATGCGTACTGCCTTTAACGCTACCACACACGTAGCTCCTGTTTTTCACCCTTCCAACTTTCTTGACCCCTGCTTACACAATTCTACAGATTCAAACCATTCCAACTTCAACATATGCAAATTCAGAACAGGCATGCTATTTTCTCATTCCCCAAATTCCACCCCTTCTGGACTGTGATGGTGTCAGAGGTCTGTTAAGAGCACACAGCACAGAAAACATTATCAAGACTGAAGAACACACCAGTCTGGTCCGGACAAATTTGTGGACGGATTTAAAGCAGGAGAAGGAAACAAAAATATTTCAAAAGCTTTGAACATCACAGAGTACTGTTCAATCAATCATGCGTAAGTGGAAGTTGTAACAAATAACCGCAAATCTGGTCTGTATGTAAGGGTGGCAAGAAAAAAGCCATTTCTCTAGCCACAAGAAGTCACATATGCAGTTTGAATACTTACACCCTAGTCAGTTTTTTTAGTTGTAAAACAAGTTTGAAATAAGATTAAGCACTTTGTTTCACGTCAAGATTGTGTGCTACTTCACATAAAATTTCAATGAAATATATCTATTCAATAACCAATTGTCAATATGATGGCATAGCTACTCATTTGGGGCCATTGCCAACCCAGTCACATCCATGTATTGCACTGACAAGAGTATTTTCATTTCAGGTCTTGCTTCATACAGTTTTTCAAATCTTATTTACAAGTGACCAGTGTTTGTTCTGGTGTAATGAGTTAAAGGTATAAAAGAAAAGTTGGCTTCACCCCTTTGTCACTCGCACACATGCGCGCACGTAATGTGCACATTGGTCATTTTGATACCATGACTATGATACCCCTTACCAAAAAGAAGTTTATTTAAGTATGCTTGAAGGTCTTGCTTCATACAGTTTTTCAAATCTTATTTACAAGTGACCAGTGTTTGTTCTGGTGTAATGAGTTAAAGGTATAAAAGAAAAGTTGGCTTCACCCCTTTGTCACTCGCACACATGCGCGCACGTAATGTGCACATTGGTCATTTTGATACCATGACTATGATACCCCTTACCAAAAAGAAGTTTATTTAAGTATGCTTGAAGTATACTCAAAATTATGAGAGTTTACTTCCAGTTTTCTTTTCTTGTACTTTTTGTAAGTATACTCCATCAAGTAAATGTTAAGTGTACTTGTAAGTGTACTAAAACATATATTAAAAGTTTACATACTGTAGTATATACTTAGAATGTACTTGTACTTTTTGAAGTATACTCAAAATTAGGAGAGTATACATCCAGTTTGCTTTTCTTGTACTTATTGGAAGTATACTGCAGCAAATAAATGTTAAATTTACTTGTAAGTGTACTAAAACATATATTAAAAGCTTACATACTGTAGTATATACTTAGAATGTACTTGTACTTTTTGAAGTATACTCAAAATTAGGAGAGTATACATCCAGTTTGCTTTTCTTGTACTTATTAGAAGTATACTGCCGCAAATAAATGTTAAATTTACTTGTAAGTATACTAAAACATATATTAAAAGTTTACATACTGTAGTTAATGTAGTATATACTTAGAAGGCACTCGCTAATGCTGCATTCGAGGATGGTCGGGAGTCGTACTTTTCCGAGTTCAAACCAGGAAGTGTGTACGGGAACGCCCCCTTGAACTCGGAAATTCTACTTGCGAAGTCGGGGGAAAAAAGTACCCCAACTTCACGACAGTCTATGACTATAATGTGACGTCACTCTACAATTGGAAACACAGACTGTAAATGGTAAAACACAATTTGCTCAAGTATAAAACTAGATAGCTTTCTTCCTTCATAAATATTCAACATAACTCTATGTAACACAACCTACGTGACAGTATGCCGCTATCTCTCCTTGAACTGTATGAGATGCCTATGAAATAAGATGAAAAAAAACCAATAGGTGAAGCAAACGAGAAGGCAAGTTTGCTGGAGGTTAAAATGAGTTTTGAGGACCAAAATTAAACCAAAAATGTATCACTTTCCACCATTTTTGTGGTTTACTTTAGCCTCGAACGCTTTCAGGTCGGAACTGGGAAAAAACAATTTGGATATATCCGACTTCCGACCATTCTCAAATGCATAAGGAACCAAAATTATAGGCTACATTTATTTATAAAGCCCTAAAAGTAACATGGCTGGATAAGTTAAGAGTTTAAGGTCGCTACCTTTAGTACCAGTGTTTGCTGGTTCGATCCCTGTCAATTCATCACTGGACTCTTTGCTGTAAACTAAACTGTGGACATAAGTGTACCACAAAGTATACTTTTAAGTGTACTAAAATGTTCCAATTTAGTCCCAAGGAGTTTACTTAAAGTTTACTTTTAATACAAGAATAAGTACACTCGAAAAATAAACTTAGGTATACTTAAGTATTGTATACTCTATATTATGTACTTAAAGTATACTACTTTTGGGTAAGGTACATGACATCAACCACGAAAAAGTAGTTGTATTTATTTATTTTTATTCCTGGTGACAAGTTCAGCATAATATTAGTAATATGGTGTTTAAATAGTAAAACTGTGGGTGATTAATGATGGGAATTAGTGAGGTTTTTACTTATAAGGTGCGAATGTAGGACTATCCTTCTTGCTCTCCCACAACACAAGTAATCAGCAGTCTAGATCAATTTGACAGCTCAAATGTTTCTTTGTCAATGTTAATTGAAATGATGAAGTCCTCAAGTGAATATGCGATCCAAAACAGTCATCGTCTATTCTCTTCAAGTCATTTTTGTAACTGATCACTTTAAGACATCACATATCCAGTTGTAATGTAATGTTTGCATATAGTCAATCAACATTTCACAGATGTTCTACTGTGCATTAGCGTCTCCTATTGGTGAAGATCTGACACTGCAGCGAGTTGGTAACTGATCAGTTAAGTGCATGTATAAGAAGCCAGATTAAAAAAAAAAAAAAAAAAAAGAACGAGCTGTGACAAAAACAAGCGCAGAGGGCGTGGGAAACAAACAAGCTTAACATGGCGACACTGGTGGATGAATGTATGGACGCTGCCGTTATTTATCTGTTCTCCCAGAATTACTCAGTTTCCTTTTTGAAGAAGAACAGTAAGAGGAGCTTCATGCATTTTTAGCTGCTTTTTTCCCCCTACGATGATGACATTCACAACTGTTGCCATGATTGGTCAAACGTTGAGTAGCCGTGCACAAGGAGCAGTCCCAGATTGGTATTGTGGAGAAGTTCCTTGAGTGAATCATAATTATCAATCTGGCTATTGCCAGGTTATTACTTTTGTGTACTAGTCATAAACTACTTCTATCCAATGTACTGATTCGCTAGATAACAACCAATCAATGTGAACAATTATATTAACTTTACAATAAACTTTTAGGTTTTAGTTAGTTTGTTTATTGAACATATGAACAAGTAGCAGAAAAAAATAATTAAAAGAGAAACCTTATACAGATATCATTAGTCACGGTTTACATGTTCAAAGGAGAGTAGAAAAAAGTTGAAAAGAGTAGGAAGAAGTTGAAAACTTATGCAGTTTGTTGTGTAGTTTGTTGTGTCCCCTTATTAGAACACTAAGTGGCAGTGTTACTCTACACATTACATTGGGATATGCTAGAAGGAGAGTTCTAAGATGGCGACTACTGAAGCAACCTTTTGCCCGTGACGTCACCGCCCCCATGGGAACGCCCCCTCCAGGACGCTGGACGGCAAAAGAACCACTTTCCTGTATTGTAACCATTGAATCTCGTACAGCGTAAAGTCCTTCATCTAATCAATTCTCAAAAAATGGTCATAACTTGCTGTGCGGTCGGTTGTACAGATAGACAAGGGAGTAAACCAAATATTGCTTTTTTATTGCATACCTACTAATGAAGACAGAAAATGTTCATCCATTTTACTAGTAAACGCACACTAATAATAGAGGTGTCGAATTACGTGTTTCAAATCACATTAAGGAGCCACATAGTTAGCGTCCACTCCAACTGCTCGTACACACATCTTAGTTTTAAAATGTATTTTCTTTAAAACTATTAAGTGCATTTGACCGTTTAATAATGGGGGATTTCATTTTTGTGCTTGGAGTTTTTCACTCTGGAGCCAGACGGAATCATATTCATGAAATGACTGCATAGCTTGCCACTACTAGTCCTTTTTTTTTTTCCATGCTGGTCAACATAACATCATCACAGCGTTTCAATACAGAACGGAATGTGTCAAAATAAGTCAGTTAGCATGATCAACAAGTTTTACCTTTGCATTACGAGGTATATTGTCCCCCGTCCCAGAGACCGCCAGCGACAAGCGTTTAAATCAGCTCCGGTGTAAGGAGGAGAGCCGGTTAGACACTGGCATTGACTACATAATGATATAGGTCGTGCGCTGTGAATTTCTGCAAAGTTGCCGATTTGATTAACTTGGTAAAAACAGCAGGTGACAGAAGGTAAGGGGCTGTTTTTAAACTAGCAATCTCCAACTTAAGTAAATATCGCGCTCTATGAGTCCCGACTAAATGTGCAACTTCAACTGACAGGCGAACTTCGGTTGGCTCCATGGGTAATAATAACTTTTCATTTGTAAAATAACAGTCTCTAAGGCACTAAGTCGCTCCGGGTCACGTCCACTTCCATTTAACAATCATTTCCTTCCGCCGTCCGTCCAGGCAGTCACGTCTTCACGTGACAGCGGTGCAAATGGTCAATATGACTGGATAGCCGATAGGCCAAGACTTTTGAAGTCGTGAGGCCGCCATATTGCTCCTCCCAAGAAACGTTTCTCAGCATACGATCCTATACATTTACAGTATCGAAATTGGAGAACATTTCAAACAGTACTTAGTAGAAACAGCATGATTTATGATGTTTTAAATTATTTAATCATAAATATGATGTTTACAGGAGGACCCTTGTATATTTTTTGATTAAAGAATTATAACTAATTCAACAAAAGATGCCTCTGCCAAATCTACATTATAATATTAATTAATAATAATATTAATGTAACATTGTAATAAAAGAAAAAGGGGGGTTTTCAATGCAGCAAATACCATGTCAAGTCGCCGTAGGGTGGTCTTGGGTTTTTTGTCTTGTCATTTACGGTGGTTTTGGGTTTTTTGTCTTGTCATTTCCGGTTAAATGTTGGAAGTCTAACTCTCCTCTCGTTTCGGGTCACTTGCCTTTCCTCATGTGGTGTCTGTGTTGGCCCCATTCCTTGATTGTGTCCACCTGTTCTCAATCACCCTCATGTGTTAAATAGTCTGTGTCTCCCTTGTCTTGTTGCCGAAGTGTCACGTCCTGTGCATGGAAGCGGTCCCACAGCTAATATCCACAGCATTTGCCTTGCCTTGCCTTGCCTTGCCTTGCCTTGCCTTGCCTTGCCTTGCCTTGCCTTGCCTTGCCTTGCCTTGCCTTGCCTCATCTAGTCTTGCTCTTGTGTTTTTTTGTATCCAGTTTTTACCTCCTGTTTGGAGCGCCCTTTGTTACCCTTTTAGAGTGCCTTGTTTTTTCCTCCAGTTTGGAGCGTCTTTTGTTCAGTGGTTTTTCCCTCAGTCAGGAGGTGATTTGTGTTAATTAAACTGCAGCCGTTGAGGCTAACCAAATCCCTGCGCCTGAGTCCTCCCTGCCTCGCCATGTCAGTCCACTTGTTAACTCTTTCACTGCCAGACGTTTTCAGAAACGGGTTGTCCCCACTGCCAGCCGATTTAAGCATTTTGAGTGATCTTTCAAGGTCCACAGAAAATGTTGTGTTTGGACTACGGAAACACACATACTACCAAATGAAAGATTGGACTCTCAGCTTTCATCAGAAAAAATTGTTTCTACCTTATTCCGTTCTTCAGTAATTAACAATAGAAAATGGTTACTTTCACCGAAATTCTCTGTTTTGAAACAAAAAACGGAGAAAAAGAGCTTTTTGTGAAACGATGTTATTTCATGCACTCTAGTGAATTGTACACTTCTTTTTGTCCATGAATGATGCCACAAACACCTAAATAGTGCTTTACTTCTGTAAAACGCTTTCACCAACAATGAGAAAGTGTTTTTTGATTGCAAAATACGTTTATTTCCATTCAACAGTGTAACAATTTGACAAAACAATTTCGCAAACTATTTACAAATGTGTGCAACTGTGGATGTTTCGAATACAGTTTTTCCTTTTGTAACGCTCTCCTGCGTGCAAGGAGACGCCAGGACTCGCACAACAGTTTACTTTCACTTTCGCATTGGTCCGTTTTGCGTGCAAACGTTACACTTTCTTGACGGCCTTTTTTCCGGGGAATAAAAAGCAAGTAGCAGACTGTACACACTTCCTCCGATGAATATGCATTGGACTCGGGGCACTCTCCGTCGTCCGATCGAACGTCCGCCTGTGCGTGCTCGGCTGTGCTCCGCGTTACGACACCGTCATAGCCGCCGCGTCAGCGGTTCCAATTTCGCCGTCAAGCTCGGATTCACCTTCATCATCATCGATGATGATCATCGTCGTCATCAATGTACTATTTTAGCGTTGGTCGATGCCTTTCGTCTTGTAAGCGTAGAGCTGCTTGCAAACGCTCGCCATTGCCCGTTCCCTCCTCCATCTAGCTCCATCTAACGTCTTCTACTGCCGCGTCAATGCTTCCCAACCACGGAGTCACCACCCTCATCTTCATCATCGATGATGATCATCGTCGTCAACAATGTGCTCTTTCAGCGATGCTTTTGGTCTTTGAAAAAAACGGCTCGGGCGTGAGCTCCTCGCGACCGGCCGCCATTTTTCCTTTGTCTTCCATTCTCATCTCCTGCTCGACGCTCTAGCTCCGCCTCTACTGACGCTCACCCGATCTTGTCAAAAGAGAGTCATCGCTGCCCTCTAGGGGCCAAAAATAGTCATTAGGCACAACAGACAGGCTGGAAACTTTCACCAGACATGCGGAAGGGTTTCCTCTACCCGTTTCATAAAAAAAACAAAAACTCATTGGATGACGTCTTTTGACGTCATTGGCAGTGCTCCGTAGGTTTTTACTTGACGTCTTTAACTCTTTCACTGCCAGACGTTTTCAGAAACGGGTTGTCCCCACTGCCAGCCGATTTAAGCATTTTGAGTGATCTTTCAAGGTCCACAGAAAATGTTGTGTTTGGACTATGGAAACACACATACTACCAAATGAAAGATTGGACTCTCATCTTTCATCAGAAAAAAAAAGTTTGTTTCTAGCTTATTCCGTTCTTCAGTAATCAACAATAGAAAATGGTAACTTTCACCGAAATTCTCTGTTTTGAAACAAAAAGTGGAGAAAAATGGCTTTTTGTGAAACGATGTTATTTCATGCACTTCAGTGAATTGTACACTTCTTTTTGTCCATGAATGATGCCACAAACACCTAAATAGTGCTTTACTTCTATAAAACAGTACCACCAACAATGAAAAAGTCTTTTTTTATAGCAAAAAAACAGTTTATTTACATAGAAAACAGTAACAATTTGACAAACTATTTACAAAGGTGTACAACTGTGCATGTGTGATTATTTACAATTGTGTGGATGTTTGAACTACATAAATTTTACTTTTGTGTGGTAAACAGTGTAACACTCGCCTGCGTGCAAGGGGACACTGCAAGATTTGCACCACAGCCTTGTCTCACTGCGAATGCCCCTTCGCATGCAGACCCGACACCTTCTTGCTGGCTTTTTTTTCCGGGAAGTAGCAGGCATGTGTTCCAGCGTGTGTTTGGCCATGTTACCATCAAGTCGGCTTTCAGGATCAACATACGGTGACCTGGTATTTTGTCTGGCTTCCTCATGCTCTTCCATCCCAACTTCCTCCTGGTCTTGTGGCAACAGCCACCCTCTCACCACCTGCTGGATGAACTCCAAAAAAGGTTGACTCGTCCCAGGATTTTTTTTTTTGTACAAGATGTAAGCATTGAACATGCATATTTGGAAAAGATAGGCAACAAACTTTTTGTGCCACTTCAACGTTTTCCGTGTGAATGGGTGGTACGAGATGTTTTGATCCATCTTGTCCACTCCATTCATCTTGGAATTGTAGTCCACAACACAAATTGGTTTTTCGAAAGGCACTTTTTTTTTGTGCCTTCCGCCACACCTCCACTGTCCGCATTTCATCTTTGTGAAACGTTGTCACCATCCTCAACAAACGTTTGTCCTGCCATGCCACAATCAAAACATTTGTGTTGTGCCTTACCAGTTTCCCCCCCACCCCAAGGCCAGTGTTGGTTAGGCACGTTATCTCACTGGGTTCACCCCTGTTCTTCCTCAGCGTTCCACACGTTCACACAAAGCAATCGAGTTATAAAAATTGTCCATGAATAGTGTGTACCCATTTCCTGGCAGACGATCCAGTAAGTTGAACACTGTATCGGGGAGAGAACAACTAATGCCAACATAGGGTTGCATATTGAAACAATAGCCGGTTTGGGAGTCACACAAAATGTATGATTTGATCCCATATTTGACCGGCTTTTGGGGGTTGTACACTTTGAACGAAAGACGTCCCTGGAAACTCATCATTCCCTCATCAATACAAATATTCCTGCCCGGTTGAAACAGTTCCTTGAACTTGTTTACAACGTGATTGAACACAAGACGAATTTTAAATAATTTGTCGTCTGAACTGTGTGCCGTCTCGTTGTCGTTGAAGTGCAGGAAACTCCAGATGAGCTGGAAGCGGTTTCGAGGCGTCGCGCGACTGAAGAATGGTGTCGTCTCTATTTCGTCCTGAGTCCAGTACATTTCGATACTGGGCTTGTTTATATACCCAGTAAGGAATTGGAGTGCAAAAAACGTTTTGAGCTCAGACACTGGCTTCCAAGCACGACTCCTGCAGTGTGGCAGACTTTCAGCCCGTTTTTGCATTGACTGACGTGCAAATAAGTTTGTCTGATCAGCAATGTGCTGCAGAAGTTCGTCTGTGATGAAGAGCTGCAGGAAGTCAACTGGCCGGGTTGAATTCAGCTCTGCTGCGGCACCTCTCGGTCCTGGCGCCACAGTAAAGGGGAATGCGTTTGGCTGCCAGCCTGCTTCATGCCAGCCAGATTTTTGGGGATCTGCAAATATACATTTCAATATCATATAATATTCATTTTAGATCAGTGTGATGCAATATATATATATAAATATATATATTTACGTTTTTTCTTGGATCCACTGTTTGATGGACCTTTATTCTGCTCACTCTGAGGAGCGTCACTCTGAGCTGCAGCTGAAAGAAATGCTGTGAGCACGATCCACGATCTATGAATGCACATTCACGTTACACGAGGTGCTAGCAGCGTGCTGGAAAAGTATCTAGCAGAAGTGCGTACAAGGGTAGCAGGTGGGTGTTAAGGAGAGGGTGAGGTGGTGTCTCTTTTGGGCAGATGGTCTTGTGTATTCTCATTTGTCCTGCTTCACTATGTGTGTGTACTAAACATTCACCTCCAGAGCAAAGCTGCTGCAACGCAACATGCTGGCCATTAGCACACATTACTAAGATGTGTGCATGCAGCTCAGGAGGACAAAACCTGGACATTCGTAGTGGGCGGGGCCGAAACATTATCAGAAACACTGACTTACATTTACTAAATGTAAGCCTAAATTGTCATATTTTTCCCATGAAATTGTAACGTCTTCTGCGGATGAAATACTGTCCGAATCACTTTCTCCGTGGTCAGACTGTACCCACTCCTCCGAAGAATATCCATCGGACTCAGGATACTCTTCGTCGTCGTCCGATTGAACGTCCTCGTGCGGAGAAGTGCTCGGTCGTGCACCACGTTTTCCGGCGCTAGCACCGCTAGCCTCCGAGGCCTTAAAACGCGGTCGAAGCTGCCGCCGCGTCAACGCTGCAACTTCGGCATCAACCTCATTGTCGCCATCATCATCACCTTCGTCGGATTGAACGTCCTCGCGTGCAGAAGTGCTCGGTCGTGCACGACGTTTTCCGGCACTAGCACCGCTAGCCTCTGAGGCCTGAGGACGTGAACGAAGCTGCCGCCGCGTCAAGGCTGCAGCTTCGGCGTCAACCTCCTTATCACCATCATCATCGCGGTCATCATAATGGTGCACTTTAGCACTGGTTGATGCTCCTCCTTTTCCAAAAAATCGATCAAGCGTGGTCTGCTTCTTACCGTCGGTCGCCATTTTTCGTCTCTCCTCAATTCTCGTCTACTCCTCGACGCTCTAGCCCCGCCTGGCCTTTTATACTACTGACGCCCACCCGATCTTGTCAAAAGAGAGTCATCGCTGCCCTCTAGGGGCCAAAAATAGTCATTAGGCACAACAGACAGACTGGAAACTTTCACCAGACATGCGGAAGGGTTTCCTCTACCCGTTTCAAAAAAAAATAAAAAAATCATTGGATGACGTCTTTTGACGTCATTGGCAGTGAAGCGTAGGTTTTTACTTGACGTCTAAACGTCAGTGGCAGTGAAAGAGTTAAACGTCAGTGGCAGTGAAAGAGTTAATTGAAAATAATATTAAAAAATGTTTTTTACTTGTTAAAAAATAGTGACCAAACCGTGACAAATCCCCCACACTAACTGCCTACGAGCTGTATCTGTCTAATCTGTATGTATACCGTATAGTTTACACCAGCGACGAGGGGTGACCTTTTATAGTGGGAATGCTGGAGAGAAAAGTATGCGAGCGCTCGGGTATTTTTATTATTAATTTCAATATTAAATATTATTTAATTATTATTTTATACCACTGTGTAGGTATAAAATTAAAGCGGAAATATTCAGGATCACATGCTCACAAATTTGCCAATACGTTGGAATTTACAGTACAGTGGAACCTCGGAGTTCGGACGTCTTGGAACGCGTACAAATCGGACTTCGACCAAAAAATCTGAGTAAAAAATGTCTCGGAGTTTGACCTCATTCTCGTGAGTTTCAACATCCAAGCAAACCAAGCAAAGCCGACTGTACCTTGATTGGGTAGCCGAGTGAAGCCGAGCGATGCCGAATGCTCACGTTGCGGTAGTGGAGATGAAGTGCTGCTCATTTCCAGTCAGAGCGGGTGAATAATCCCGGAGATGCTCCGTACATTCGCGAGTGCATTTAGATTTTTCCACAACAATTTTCTTCGACATGGGCCCAAAGAAAGACAACAGTGCCGGTAGTAGAAAAGAAAAACGTACAGTGCTACGAACCATAATGGATTTAGGAAGGAGATTATCGCGCCGTTGTAACTACTTCCGTAAATACTGGCACAAGGACCCCCCTCTGTTTTTGGAGCTTGGGAACGGATTAATTGCATTTACATTATTTCCTATGGGAAAAAATGTTTCGCAGGTTGTATAATTCGGACTTTAAACACTTCACAAGACCGAATTGTGTTCAAAATCCTGGCTCGTGCCCACAAAGTGGGCTCAAAACGGGAGAGAAAAAAATTACATAGCAGCGGAGGGAGCAACAAGTGATTTCAACCAACATTCAACAGTTTACTAACCTGTGGACAGCCAGCGAGCCATTTATGTTTCTCGTACGTCCTGGCTTGAAAGTGACGGACGAACTTCTTCCCCGTTTTTGCGATGACTACTTCAGGAGTAGGACGACCACTTGAAGTTATATTCTTCTTTTCTTCAAATGTTTTCCGGGAAAACGGCACTCATTGAGACTCGGCGATGATCTTAACTGAACCACTGACTGTTTACCGCAGAACAAGCCAAGTAAACCAATTATTATGCGCATGCGCGTTGTCAGATAAGCTGCTTTACTGCCAGCTTTTTTGCCATTTAAAAGGTACATACACACACAACCTCTCGGAACTAACAAAACTTAATTTCTCATTGTGCATGTGTGAAACAACCTGTTGGCTTTTCAGCTCTCCACGAGGAAAACACGACAAATTACACAGGAACGTGTAACGTGATTTCATTGAAGGGCTTGGGCATGCACTGCATTAATAGCTTATTATGACCGCTCACCACTGGTTTACACAGTAGTCTGCTCGCCAGATGGGAGGAGCAAGATGGCCGCCCTGTGACTTCAACGGCTTGCTCGGGCGTTTATGGGCTATCAGCTATCCAGTCATATATTCAAATCAGTGAGCGTAGTTCATGACACGTTCCGATGACGTCTGACAAACTACTGTTGTACTACTGATAGCGTGTTAAGTAAATAGCATTTTTTGCTCTTCACTCTGGCCTTGTTATTTGTGTCCCGGCACCACATAGTCCTAACCCTTATTCTTTGTATATTTTGACTTATTTCATTAATGATACAATAATAGTTTATTAATATATTTCAATCAAAGACAAAGAATTGTAAACCTGCAAATGTACTGCATTTTGACGTGTTTGTCAGCAGCATGCACATGAAAGTCATATGCATACACCATAACATATTTATAAGTCATATTCTCATACTCACATACAATTTTCAATACACTCATACTAATACGTCTCAAAATTTCCCCAGCTCATGCCTGATTTAAGTAATTTTTTAAAACTTTGCTTTTGAATTTTTTTTTAACTCAGCAAGTGACCTACAGAAACACACCTTTCCATAATATTTGTTCTAATTCTTTTTTTTTGGGAAACACTTGTACCCCTAATGTCATAAAGACTCTCTAATTTCAAACAGCTTCTGAGTACTGTGGCAGAGTAGATTGTATATCCAATATTGGGGTCATTTGACTAGATCTCGGAGCTCAGACCAGTTTTGTTTTTCTAGATCCAACTTAAAGCCAGCAATGGAACATTGTGTTCTTAGTATTGTTTCTGATGTGTAGGTTGTTCACTTTTTTTTTTCTTAAATCAAAATAGTCTTGTAAAATTGCAAAGACAGGAAGATGATCACTTTATATCATTAATAATAAGTCCACACGTATGTTGCCCAGTGGTCCCAAGTCCACTTTTTAGATGAAAGTCAATTTTGCATTTCATTTAGATATCAAAGTCTCTTAAGAGTCTGATGAAGCAAGAAAGTCAAACTGCTTTAAGTCCAGTGTGGACTTTTCACAGTAATGGTAGGCCGATATCAAACCAACCATCTTGGGCTACAATAGCACCTGCACTGTAACAAAGGCTGATCGCCTCCATGCCTTGATACTGTCATCAATGCCAAAGGGTTACCAAACAAATTACTGAGAATATGACTTGAATACACTTCTCAGAAGGCCAACACTTCTGTTTGAGATCCTTTTTTTGTCACAGGAAATATTCACATTTTGTGAAAACATTTGAAATTATTCGCTTTGTGTATGGTGAACTAGTGTAATATGAAAAATTCACTTTTTGAAACACATTTTGAAATAATAGCACTTTTCATCGATACTCTAATTTTCTTACCAGCACCTGTATGTATGTGATTTACTTCTGACATAGTCCCCCATTGAGTGTTTTTTTTTTTTTTTTAAACATGTCACATAATCAAGTAATTTCCTGCGTCATGCATTCATGCCATTACTTTTAATAAGACTACCAGCAGTGAGCATGTTATTCACTCAAAGCTATTAAATCCAAGGTAACATTTAACATGGCCAAAAGGTACTAGCTACCAAATATGACTCTCACCTTTTTGTATTCCTTGTGATGCAATCTTCCGCACTGCTGGATGTTTCCTTGTGTGCTTGAAGCACGCAAGGACCCTACCACCTCAATGCTACTGCAGATCACAGCCGGTGTGAGCAACACCAGGAGCAGTCTAATTGGATCTTATGGAAGTGCTATGATCTTTCAAGATACTGTGTATGGCATTGTTGCTTAATGCTTGTCTTCTAGCAAAGCTTTCATGCTGTGCCCCACAGCAGCTGAGAGGATTGGATCGCCGCGCAAGAGCTACGATCGGGCCATGACTGCCTTTCTTTTATGACCTCAATAGAGTATCCAAAGCACAAAATCTTAAAACCAAGTCTTTGGGGTGAGAAAAGTATCAGTCCACACTAATATTTGTTTAAGACAGAAAATTATTGAAATATTGTATATTACAGAACATTTTAACAAGTAATTATTAATAATAAAAATTTTGATTTTATAATAAAGATGGATCAGTGTAATATGCCATTCTTTTAATCTATTGATATACGTTGTTTGCTGAGTTGCTGAAAGGTCCCATATAGTTGAAGCTTAGTAGTAGGCCTACAAGCTGCTTTAAAAGGAATCCCAACTGTAATGTAAGTTAGCTCTATATTATTTATTTGGTTGTTACTAACATAACTGAGATGAATTTTTCAAAAATCATTTTCAGTTTAATAGATTTATAATTTTTAATAATAGATGTTTGCAGATGACATTGTGATCTGTAGTGAGAGCCAGGAACAGGTGGAGGAGAAGCTAGAGGCATGGAGGTTTGCCCTGGAAAGAAGGAGAATGAAGGTTAGTCGTAGCAAGACGGAGTATCTGTGTGTGAATGGGAGGGACCCAAGTGGAAGAGTGCGGTTACAGGGAGAAGAGACCAAGAAGGTGAAGGAGTTTAAGTATTTAGGGTCAACAGTCCAGAGCAATGGAGAGTGTGGAAAATAAGTGAAGAAGCGTGTACAGGCAGGGTGGAACTGGTGGAGAAAAGTGTCAGGTGTGATGTGTGATAGAAGAGTTTCAGCTAAAATGAAAGGAATGGTTTATAAAACTGTGGTGAGACCAACGATGTTGTTTGGTCTAGAGACAGTGCCACTGGGGAAAAGACAAGAGGCAGAGCTGGAGGTGGCAGAAATGAAGATGCTGAGGTTCTCTTTGGGAGTAACCAGGATGGATAGAATCAAGAATGAGTACATCAGAGGGACAGCACATGTTAGAGGCTTTGGAGATATAGTCAGAGAGGCCAGACTGAGATGGTTGACATGTCTAGAGGAGAGATAGTGAGTATATTGGCAGAGGGAGGCTGAGTCTCTAAATGCCAGGCAGGAGGTCTAGAGGAAGACCAAAAAGGAGGTTTATGGATGTAGTTAAGAGGACATAAAGGTAGTTGGTGTGAGAGCAGAAGATGCAGAGGACAGGGTTAGATGGAGGCAACTAATTCGCTGTGGCGACCCCTGAAGGGAAAAGCCGAAAGGAAAAGAAAATGATTTAGTAGAAACTTTATTTGGACGTACGCTGCCATTGTTATTCACGTTGCAACGCATTCCGTGCGTAGTGACGTAGAATGGCAGCTGGCTCTCTACCGAGCAATGTGAAATGTCTATAAAGAAAGCAAGGTAAGCCTCCGTAGCGTTCCTAAAGGGATGACCAAAACTCTTGAATGTGTCTGGTGAATGAGAATGACGAGAGCACAGCGTGGTTGAGGGTGACTCTACCAATCGCATATTGTTTATTTAGGAACGTTACGAGGCCTACCTTGCTTCTTTTTTTAATAGATGTTTAACATTGTTCGGCAGAGAGCCAGCCGCCATTCTACGTCACTATGCACGGAATGCGTTGCGACGTAAATAACAATGGCGGCGTACCGCCAAATAAAGTTTCTACAAAACGTATTAAACTGGAAATTATTTTTGAAAATTGAATCTCATAGTTATGTTAGTAACAACCAAACAAATAATATAGAGCAAACTTTTCATTACAGTCGGGGTTCCTTTTAAAGTGGGGCATGTGGTGTCCATTTTTACTAAAGTTAAAGCTATGAAATATGGCTTGTTTCCTATAAAGTTTGATCCCCAAAAGTACTGGAACAACAAGGTCAATTAATTTTTTGTTGTTGTATACTTAAGACATTTGGGTTTCAGAGAAAAAAGATGAATATGAGACAAAAGTTCAGAATTCCAGGTTTTATTTCTTGGTGTTTACATTTAGATAGGTTAAATAACTCAGACAGAACACCTGTTGTATGAAGCCACCCACTTTTCAAGTGAGCAAATTATTGGAACAGACATTATTAAATTACCTTAAAGTAACCATTTAATATTTGATGGAATAACCCTTATTTGCAATAACTGCATCAAGCCTACAACCCATTGACTTCATCAGATTGTTGCATTCTTCATTTGAAATGCTTTTCCAGGTCTTTACTGCAACCTTTTGCTCTCAACATGACACAATATGTTAATTGAACTGTCATTTGGGACATTTATAAATACAGTTGTGTGTCATCTGCATAACCATGGCGTTCTGAAGCATTTTACTCAAAGGTAACATATACAGTACAGACTGAACAAAAGGGGTCCTAGGACTGACCCATGAGAAACCCCACATGTCATGGCCATTCAATCAGATTCAAAATGTCCAATGGTCACAAAAAACACTTTCCTCCAAGTAGGACCTGAACCATTTTAGGACTGTTCCATTTAAGACCATCCAAGTTTCCAGCCTGTTCAACAGTATATTATGATCAATCGTGTCAAATGTTACACTGAGGTCCCCAATGGGCTCTTTGCACAAATCCACTACTTCCTGAACCCATTAGCACTAGTTTATTTCCTGTATTTCATGATTGGACAAACTGATTAATCCAGGTGTGCCTGACCTCAACAACGACAATGGCCAGAAACACCTGGATTAATCAATTTGTCCAATCATGAAAGACAGGAAATTGGCATTGGTGGAACTAAACTTTGTTTGATTAGATGTATACATATACTGTATATGTGGTTATAAAACCTAAAATATGAATACTCATTATGTTTAGGCTATATTATAAATATAATATTAATACATAACTATATCTAAAGTATATTTAAACAAAAAATCTTGTTTAGGTTACCAGTTACTGGTGTATTGTTATGTTTAATCCCCGCTAATTTCCTTCACTTTCACCTCCCTACCCGTTTTTTCACTGTTATATTTACTTACACGTTACCTCATATTTTACACAAATTACATAAACCACCTAACCACTTTGATTCTATCCTATAACATGCCAATATTGACAAATAGCCTATACAGATATATACACAGGACTGAGTCTATATTGTTTGTATGCATAAATTAGTTCTGGTTTCCTGGAATGTTTGTGGTGCTCGCTCACAGGCAAAAAGAATAAAAAAAATAGACCATCTCTTAAAATTAAAAGCAGATATTTGCCTCCTACAAGAAACCCACCTACAAAAATCTGAAGAAAAATTACTTATTGATAAGAATTTTAGCCAAGCGTACTCTGCCCCTTATAACAGTAGACAAAGAGGAGTCTGTATACTCATACATAAGAATAATACAATAACAGACCCAGAGGGCCGATACATTATCATTCAGGTGACTATATTTAATAAAATATATAGATTTGGTAATTTATATGCCCCTAATAATGATGATCCGGCCTTTTTCCATGAATTTCTCTCTCAGCTGTTTGAATTAGCAGCGAACTGTACTATTATTATTGGAGGAGACTTTAACACAGTCTTAAATCCATTAATAGATTGTTCTAATAATACAACATGTATAAGGCGATTACAATCTACTAAAGTTATAGGGGAATATATGGATGATTTTGGCCTCGTCGACAGCTGGAGACTTAAAAACCCAAATAAAAAGGAATTTACCTTCTTTTCCGCTGTGCACCGGTCTTTTTCAATAATTTATTTTTTTCTTACAAATAACTCTATTGCTGATAAAACTGTTACAAAAATACATACTATTATTATTAGCGACCATGCACCAGTCTCCCTTTCCCTACAAGTTGATTATACCTTTAAACCACCCCCGACATGGCGTTTTAACATCTCACTGCTAAACGACGCAGAGTTTGACAAAATTATAAGAAAAGAGTGGGCAGACTTTTTGGAAATAAATGACTCTCCAGACATGTCTCCATCTCTTCTCTGTGAAGTTTAGAAAGCAGTAATTAGAGGTAAAATTACATCATATTCATCTTATAAAAAGAAACAGGATAAAAAATTAGAAAAAGACTTGGAAGATAAAATTAAACAACTGACGGATGAGTACGCAATAAACCCAAATAACCAAATATGGACAGACTTACAAAATACAAAAATACAGTTAGACGATATGCTATCTAAAAAGACAGAGTTTATAATACAACAATTGAGATACAACAACTTTGAATATAATAACAAATCAGGTAAATTTCTTGCAAACCAACTTCAACGCAATCGGGAAAAATCTCTTATAACGGCTATTAAAGGGACAACTGGTGAATGCACACAATCACCAGAAGAAATTAATCAATTTTTTTATAACTATTATCGCAACCTATACTCAGAAACTAACAAGCCTAACCCTGAGCATATTGAGGCATTCCTCAGTAGCTTAAATATACCTCAGTTAACTCCTGAATATAAAGATTTGTTAGATGCGCCACTTACTATAAACGAGTTGTACAGTGCTCAAGATGGTAGGCCTAATGGCAGAGCACCTGGCCCGGATGGTTATCCGGCTATATTTTTTAAGCACTTCTGGTTAATGCTTGCTCCACTATTCTTAAGAGTAGTAACAGAAATTGAAACTAATGGTTACATACGCCCACATATGAATACAGCAGCAATTAAACTTTTATTAAAGACAGAAAAAGACCCCACCCTTCCATCAAGTTACCGTCCGATTTCACTAAGGCTTTCGCATCTAGACTAGAAACAGTAATCTCGACAATCATTCATAGCGACCAAACAGGCTTTATTAAAGGTCGTTACTCTACTAATAATATTAGGAGGCTTTTTAACCTTATTAGCATGTCACAGCGGCAAAGTTAACTGGTCTTTCCTCTTTGCTGTTTTAAATAAATTTGGCTTTGGGAAGTCATTTATTCACTGGGTGTCAGTATTATATGATTCTCCTAAAACTACAGTTACTACTAATGGGATTATATCTCAGAGTTTTACTCTACAGAAAGGTACAAGACAGGGATGCCCACTGTCCCCTTTATTATTTGCAATATTTATTGAGCCACTTGCATTAGCTATACACCAGGAAAGAAGGATTCAAGGAATTCACTCTGGGGTAACAGAACACAAAATTAATCTAGATGCCGATGATATTTTACTTTATTTAGAAAAGCCTCCTATTTCATTAGGGCAAGTATTTAACTTAATAACTAAATTCTCACATTTATCAGATTATTCTATTAGCTGGACAAAATCAACACTACTACCTATTACAAAAAATCCTGGAATCCTGCAAGCCAGGACCCACACTACTCATTTCCTATAGGTAATTTAAAAATACTTAGGCATAAAAATCTCACCTAAATTAAGCGCTGGAATAATCTTCCTATTTCTCTAATAGGACGAATAGCCACCATTAAAATGAAAGTTTTACCCAAAATAAACTATTTTTTCTTAATGATTCCATTTAAACCTACGGCTAACTGGTTCCAGTTGTTGGACTCAGCCGTTACAAAATTTTACTGGAATAAAAAAAAGGCAAACATTAGTCTATCTACTCTTCAGAAAAGTAAATCCAAAGGTGGTCTAGAGGCACCAAATTTTATGCACTACTATATAGCTAACCAGCTACAATATATCATTCTATGGGCACAACCCAACATAGATACTAACTGTTGGCTGGAACTAGAACAGAAGGATTGTAATAACCTCAGACTTCTAGATTTACTCTTTATTACATCGATTAAGCGACATAATTGTTTTTAAAACCCAATGATTTCCGCCACCCTGACTGCCTGGTGGAAGGCACTAGAAATTACAAAAGCCCAAGGGTTTTAGGTGAACTAATGAATACACACACACTCGCACGCACGCACGCACATACACATACTCACCCACATACAAAAAAAAAAAAGAGAGCAATGATGATGACATGTCAAATCGGTAAAATTACAGAATGAACAATACTGAGCTCTTAAAAAATATATATATATATAAAATAAATTAAAAAAAAAAAAAAGCCCAAGTGGAGCCCTGTGGGCTTTCTCCCCTATGGCATAACCCCAACTTTCAACTTAACAACCAATCGTTTTATTTGGGTGTGTGGGAGCAGAAAGGAATTACACATCTCCACCATCTCTTCTCAGATAATAGGTTTATATCATATACATCCTTGCTCCAAAAATGCAAAATTAAAAAAACTGAATTTTTTTACATTATCTGCAAGTTAAAAGTAGGATAAAGAAACAAATTCCAACACTTCGGGGTACACTCCAACCGCCTGTTTTAGCTAAAGATATTACCAAGCTTTCTCCGACAACAGCAAAAAACCTCTCAAAAATATATAAGTTACTTTCATATACTGATAAAATGTCTTTACCCATCTCGAAATGGGAGACAGACTTGTCTATAGCTCCGGAATCTGACTTTTGGATTCAAGTTTGTGAAAACGTATTTAAAATGACAAAACACACAAATTTACAACTTATCCGACATAAAATTATTCATAGAACATACATTACTCAATATATGATGAAGAAAATGGGACTCTCAGACTCCGACATTTGTCTCCAGTGTTTACAAAACACTACAGACACTTATTTTCATGCTTTATGGTTATGCACTCCGGTTATGTATTTCTGGACTAAAGTCTTAGAAAAACTTTCCGCTATCTTGGACTGTAGGATACCTTTATCTCCAAACTTGTGTTTGCTAGGTGACCTAACAACAACTGACTTACCACATAAACAATTTCAATCTACACTTGTAGCCCTTACTATCACAAAAAAAAAAAAATTCTTGTTAACTGGAAAAATAAACAAACTCTGAATATCGACCAATGGTCTAACCTCCTCATAAATCACATTTTAATGGAAAAAATATCTGCCTCAAATAAAAAACAAATATTAAAATTTATAGAAACATGGTCTACGTATATAGAATAATTGAACCTAAATCTGGTTACTTAATTCTGCCTGTTAGCGAGAGCCACGACATCGCGATAACTTATATTGATGTTTCTGTATTTGGCAATTTGTAACTAATGGTTGTGTTTTTTATAGTCAGGAACCCAGTTGCTGCCAACAGTATCGAGCAGACTACATCAAACGACACCTTAATCACCAACACCTCAAGATTCACCTCCAATGGGCACCAAGGGTTAATATTCGGATTCACTGCATGCCAGTGGGTTAATTCTATAGGTGCTGTCCCCCCCTGGCTGCCCCTCTGTTGGCTGCTGCGTCTTGGCCGTTCCCTGGGTCTCTTGGGGGGTGCTGCGTTGCTGGGCTCTCCATGGTGTCCGGGGCGGCGCCGCCCCGGCGCGGTCCGTTGCCGCCCCGGCGCGGTCCGTCGCTCCTGGCCCGGCGACGCGGTTCGTGGCCTGTGGGCCACCGGGGTGCCCCGTGGTTCCCTCTACCCTCCCCCTTGCTGCCTCTCCCCGCCCATCCTCCGCCTCCCTGTCCCTTCTCCCTCGTCACCCTTCCTCGCGGGCCATGTTGGGGTGGGGGGCGCTCCTGCTCCTGGGTTTGCTCTCCGGCCGGTGGGCCCGGGGGTTGTCCCTTGGCGCTGCCATGGCCTGGGGGGCCCTGAGGTATTGCGCTTGCTCTGTCCTGGCAGGGGTCGACGGCCCCCCTCTTTGGTGGAGATTTTCATGCATGCCAGATCCAGCACACCAGCATTTATCGAAACTCAGACACAATCTGCTTCTTCCTCTGGTCGTTGAATCGGTGGAGGCTGGTGTCTGTGGATCTCACTCTGCTTCGTCTGTCCTTCCTTCCTTTCCTCAGTCTCCCTGATTTGTTGGAATTTGGATGTTTCTGGGGTTGATGAAGGACTCTGGTTGGTGGCCCGGTGGGTGGTGTCTGGTCGGTGCTGGATTTCACTTTCCTTTCTTTTCTTTGGTCCTTCCTCGGGTCTCCTGACGGCCTCACGGCTCTGGCTGGGTTCTGAAGTGTTCGGTTTAGGTGAACGGTATGGGATTTTTAAATAGGTTTTAGGTGAACTAATGAATACACACTCACACGCACGCACATGCACATACACATACTCACCCACATACAAAATAAAAATTCATTTAAAAAATATTTTTAAAAAAATAAAATAAAAAAGAGAGAGCAATGATGATGACATGTCAAATCGGTAAAATTACCGAATGAACAATACTGAGCTCTCCAGAGAAGAAGCAGAAAATAATAATAATCATAATAATAAAAATGAAAGACAGGAAACGAAGGAGTGGTACTGAGTTCAGGAAGTAGTGGATTTGTGCAAAGAGCCCAAAAGACAAGCGCTGATACCTTCCCTACATCACTGTTCAATCTTATATCATTTAAAGTTATTAAATGACAGCAAAATGAGACAGATTATTTTACTATAGTATATCATGAAACAACAACAAGATGCAGTCAATATCTAATACATGTAACTGCTGGTTCAACCGAGCCAGGGAAGTGATTAACCATTTTAAATGACATCAGCTGCTCTATCGCTGAGGCTAATGATCTACTAAACACAGCAAAAAAAGCAATTATATGCTATATGTCCTCACGAGCAAACATTTATGTCAACTTGTGCAACACCAAGCAAAAAAGTGATGCTGAATCGTCGTTACTGAAGTCATGACTAATCAACTGTCACAAGATGGCGGACACCCTGACGTATAATGTGGCAATAGGCGTGGTATCTGTGTTTGTCTCTGGCAACGCCTGCAAGGAAACGGCGCGAAGTCCACGTCACGCGACAACACTAAAATCACGCGATGTTTGGACAGGTTGCTTGTCATCCCGTTCGCGGTTTATGTTTTACTAATCTTTGTGCTAGGCTTCACAGCTAGATAGCGCTTACTGTCGATATCGTGGTCCGACGGAGGAGTTATATTGCAAATACAGTAAAGATGTAAGTCTGGTGTTTACTATGTAGGCGTCATTGTTTAACGGCATTTAGTCGTCGCGTACATTGCTAGTTAAATAGCTAATGGGGCTAGCACGTAGCACATACGAAATGCACGTGCCTGTCAGGACAAAAAAAAAAAAAGCACAATATATCTTATGTATAAATCAACAAACTTTCATGAACGAACCCGATTGGCGTATCATCGCATTACCGTTTGGAAAAAATGTCTCTAAAGGTGTGTGTTTACTGTAGTTTCCTTTTGATTTTCATGTGCCTTAAGCTAATGTCAGCCAGGCAAAGGGTCATGTTCGCAAGCGGAAAGCACGATTGGCTCGTACTTTCACACCAAAGAATTTTTGGCAGTAATAAATGATGCTTTTATATGTTTTGAGTTTGTCGGTGTGACTACATCAGTTAAATAGCTACACTTGTAGTAGTAATAATGAATAAACGCAGTGGATATTTTGCCGTGAGCGGCAACTCTCCTGCTAGCGCTATTTTGCCGTGAACGGCTCTGATTGGTCAATCGCCGTACCGAGTCAAGCACTGGGCGTGGTTCTTGGCTCGCTTGACCCTCATCTGTGTCTTTTCACGAAGTTTTAATTTTGTTTTGCCACTGAAGATAATCTTAGGAAGATCGGCATTACCAGGCAGCCTAACACTAACCATGACCATCAGACAGCATAGGCTGTTAGGCATTACCAGCCTAACCTAACCCTCAGGCAATATTGGCACTGATGGTTCACAGCATATGGCACACCTATACAATCTAACATGCTTCAATAGCTGCATTAAAACATATACAAGCCTGAACAAATATATGGTCACTTTTGATTGGCACTGTCAGTTAATGATTGGAAAATTAGATGAAATTAGTATTCTCCTCTGTGTGATACTTAGGCAACCTGCAACAGCCAAGTGGTACGACAGACGGGACGCTGTCTTTATAGAGTTCTGTGTGGAAGACAGTAAAGATGTGCGTGTGTGTTTTGACAAGACTAAATTTGATTTCAGGTAAGTCTTTTTTCCACTGCTTGTCAAGTGCTGATCACATCTAATTCAATTCTGTTATTAATAATGATCTTTTGTCATTTTAACACAGCTGTGCCAGTGAAGCAAATAACATCAAACATCAGAATACAATGGAACTTTATGGGGAGATCGACCCCAAAGTGAGTGTTGTGTGTATGTCTTGAGTTGACCTAGGGTCATGTGTTGCATGATCCCAAGCCTGAGTCTTTATTGTTGCACAGGAATCTAAACACAGACGCACAGACAGGTCGGTGTTGTGTTGTTTACGAAAAGCGGAGACTGGGAAGGCGTGGCCTCGACTGACCAAAGACAAGACAAGGGTAACACTTGGCAACTTTGACTTGTTTTTCCACAGATACAGTAACCACTAAAATCCAAAGCAATTTATTTACTCCCACATTCTACTTGACCTCTGATTCATTTTTGAAAAAGTTCTTTTATTCCAGGGTTGCATGCCTTCTTTATAAATATTGTATTGTTCAAAATTTGAACAGCTAGTAAAAATTCTGGTTATCAAAAGCTAGCACTAGTTATACAGTGGATTTTAAAAGTCTATGCAACCCTGGTCAGTATTTCTTGTGATTTAGTAATAATAATAATACATTTTATTTGTAATGCACCTTACATCTACAATAGATATCAAAGTGTTACAACAATAAAAACAAGATTATAACATCTAGGTAAAGGTCTCAGGAACACATAAAACAGATTTATAAATCAAAATGTCTTTTCAAAAATCCGGTAGTCCTGTCGCGCCGTGCGAAGCTAACCGCCAGACCACCATGTGATATGAAGGCCAACTTCAAAATAAAAGCTTAGCAAATAATACATGGACATCAATTCAATAGCCTTGGTAGGCTTGTATTTTGAAGTTGATTACAATTTTAAAAATGTTGAACACTGTTTTCCAAAGTTAAAGTAGATGTTTGCAGATAATTTATTTAGAAAAGCACAAAGATAATTAGTATACTTTCATGGAGGGCTACAGAAATTTGAGAATATTTACTGTTGAGAGGCCAAAATAGACTAGTTGTCGATTAATCGTTGCACATCGATGGCGAATGAAGTCGCACCTGACTAAAGATGTGACAACTTTGAAGGAACGTGATGGCATCATTGCTAACAACTGCACTTAAATGGACAACGTTTGTCTCTGCCAGTGTAACTGCCTCAGCGTGGACTTCAACAACTGGAAAGACTGGGAAGATGACTCGGATGAAGACTTAAACAGTTTTGACAAGTTCTCAGAGGTAAGAGTCTGTACATGACGTGCACATGCACACACACACACACACACACACACACACACACACACACACACACACACACACGTTAAATGGAATTGTGTTGTATTGTTTCTAGATGATGAACAACATGGGAGGCGATGATCTACCTGACTTAGACTGTGCTGATGAAGAGGTGTGTGTTTTTTTTATACACACACAGTCATCTGTATGATCATAATCATACTAATTCTTCAGAATCAGAACAATCTTTATTTGTCAAGTATGTAAAAACATACGAGCAATTTGACTCCATTGTGATAATGTTGGTAGAAAATACGTAATTTCAATAAAAACTTAGATATATAAGCCAAAATGTCGAAAAGTCAAACTGGCTGTCACGCCGCCACGCAGGCTGACTTCAAAGTAAAAGCCCACTAAGGCTAGTTGCTTTGGCATCAATGTATCATTTGGTAAGCTTTATTTTGAAGTTGGTGTTAGCATAGGCGGTGTTACTTTGAGTATGTTTCCAGCTTCCCTGACACATCTGAATGACGTCGGGACAAGTGGCACTGCTAGTGAATGTGGACTGATCATGTTGCTTTTGTGTGAATGTGCAGTTAAGTTTGTTGTTTTCACCAACCAATCCGCGTATATTGTGCGATCCAAACTGTGGGGCCTGGTCCATACGGATCAATGATGATCCGTTGCACCGTTAGTGACAAGTTAACGGAGTAAATCCGTTTTGTGCATCACGTTGGTGTGTTGTCATAAAATATCGATATCTGCAGGTAACTCTACCGAAAGGTACCCATCCCTATAATCACAATCAGAATCTATATATTGTCATTGGACCGTGTACAGTAGAAGAAATGGGGAGGAATTCCCACTAATAATGTTTGTTTTGTTTCTTGCAGCACGACACTGCAGACAGCGATGATGAAAGTATGTATTGTTTTTCATTTTTTCAGTTATCTGTTTGACAAAAACGGACTTGAAACCTTCTCAAGTTTTTTTGGGTGGTGTACAGACCCTATTGAAACTATTGAAATGTTTGTGTCCCCACCTTAAGAAATGCCTGACCTTGAATAGAAGACCCTGCACCCTGTAAGTGGAAGTTTAAAAGTTGGTTGCAGGCGGCGATAGAGAGAGAAGACCAAAGAAGATCTTGAAGCGGACTGAAACCACCACAACACAGGAGGTGTTCCTCTTCTCTTCTTCTGCGTGGACTCAATTGTTGTGTTGTGTTCTTCTCCATCCACTTACATGAGTGCACAGGGATGTCTTACTCCACTTTGTCCTTTTAACTTTTCAATCAAAATGCTCCTTTTCCAGACGATGTTTTTTTTTTGAAGGATACCTTTCTCTTTTAATATTTTGTAATGCAAATTGCACTTATGTTTGATAATATGAAAATGTTTTCCCCCATTTGTATTTCAACATCTACAAATATTTAACAATAACCGTTAAGTTTTTTTCAGCCAATTAAATAAAGTTATTTTGCAAAGGACATCCTGTGTTGGGAGTGGTACCGTTTTGGCAAACTTTTTAATTTAATTTTTTAAATGTTGCACTTTGAAACAAAACGACACCTGCACACACACACCACACAAAATACTTCTTCCATTTGACTGAAATTATTAGGAGCACGTATTGGATGTTCAACTGATGTGTGTTCATTTGAAACACTAAGACAGCGCTTGGAGAGCCTTGCGTGCGATTCTGTATTCATTTTGCTTGTTCTTAACTGCTGGATTGACTCGGAAGTTTCTAATAAACTTGTCTCACTCTCTTCAACCAAAGTCTCACTGACTAAAATACTTCACTTGCGGTTCTTACCATTTATCTAATCACGACAGTGATGTGTCACAACTGAAGAGGTTAAATTTATTCCTCTTTTGCGTGTTCCAAAAATATGAAGGCAGATTTCTTGTAAGAAAAAACACCATTGCAAAGATGATTTATTAAAACAGAGATCTCCGGACATCGGGACACCCTGAACATCACGTAGGAGGTGGAATTTTCAGAGTGCCCATTGTGCCCCCTCCCTTGCGGAAGAGGGCTTCTTATAGTATCGAGCTTGGAAAGTGAATCGCCTTTTAAAACACGTTATACAACAGATTTGCAGCTGTGCCGGTCTCCAGACAAAATATACTCTCCGGGTACTTTTTCTCAAAACAATATCTCACAAACAAGTTGAACTAGATTTAGAGTGGCCGTGAGGGATGGCGCAAACAGAGTGTGTGTGTGTGCTCTCTCAAAGCAGATTCTGTTCTCAAGGACAAAATGTGTGTTTTCGCACACTGAGAAGGAATTTTAGACTAATCAAAGTGTATGGTTTAGGTTAAGGTCAAATTATACTGAGTTCAACACTATTTCACCTACTTTACACATCTATAAAACATTTCAACATGGTTAATATATGAAATAAAGAATTAAAATGTTAATAATATCTAACAGTCCCCCCTTTGGGCTCTTAATAGCCCAATAACTAGACATTTAAACATTTTACACAAAGATTTCAGCGGGATTTTCATCATCGCAATGGCAGGTGCAACAGTAGAATAAGAGAAAAATAAAAACATTCTTTTTTAGCAGGAGAGGAGGTCAGTCATATGTCAAAACAATGATTCATTAAAAGATTTTTTTCAGTAAAATAAGCGTATCATATATGAAGACGATGTGTTGTGATTATGTTCAAAAATTGTGGTGGGGGATCCCAGAAATAGCAAATTGGCATGAATTGGCAGCGAAGCTGCTGCTTGCTCCGCAAGCAGTCCCATAACTATAATAATAAGCCCATTTGCATTTTTCTAGGAATAGTAATATGTGCTGCTTGCTACGCAAAGCAGTCCCATAATAATAAGCCCATTTTTCTAGGAATAGTAATATGTGCTGCTTGCTGTTTAAGCAAGCAGCAGCTTCGCTCCGCAAGCAGTCCCATAATAAACCACTGTCCTAGGTAGAATAACAATATGTGCCTGCTTGCTTCGCAATAACAATTTTACTTTCTGGACCTGGATTTGCCACCTCTGGTTTTAACTAAGACGGCGGCTGGCATTATCGTCGCCACCAGAAACATGTGACCTCCACTTAAATACCAACGTTGTAGCGCAGCGCCACTGAATGCAACGTAACATAATTACCGTACATGTGTTATACACGTCACGTTGGTTTGTCTGAACAATTAAATAAGGTGGATGGAATCATCCGATTTCTGGAAATATTAAATAGCAAAAGCCTCCGCGAATTTTCAAGTCAGAATATGTATACAATATATTTTGACGGGCTGCTGTCTGTGTTGTTCACTTCATTTGACAGTCATGTATATTGCTGTGAAATTATAACTGTTGACTGAACATTTAGTGATGAAAGCTCACTAGATCAGGATTGCGCACAGTCAAAAGAAAAGAGGAAAATTATGTCAAAATTCCTTTCAATTTATTAAGGTTGGTTTACACAATACATTTTAGCACTTTGGCTCCTTTCCTCCCTTTTGTGCGATCTGGCATTTTATTTTACTCTGATCATCCGGTTATCCAGTTACTTTTTTGTGTGTTTGTTTGTCAATCTTTATTATTTAATTCAATCGACCAGATTTGGTCTAAAGAGATGTGAAATGAAGACTTGATTTAGACGTCTAAATAAAGTCTAAATACAAACTACACAGGAAATTATGCATTCATAAAACGTACAGTTATATTTTGTTGTTTAATATTTATTGAATTCGATTTTAACGTCTTGATTTGGGCTAAAATATAGACCAAATTATAGATGGGAGAATTTCGGTCTAAACTCATAGACGTCTAAGGCTCAGTGGGCAGTTGAAAACAAGTTTGAGGATATGCTGTAATAATACACAAACGATTAGACATTTTAGAGAAAATCAACCGACTTCCCCTCCCCCCTTTATTAATCCAAAAAACAGCATCCAAATCTTTCTCCATAGAACATGAGAATTACAAATTGAGCACACAATCGTGCATTTGAACAGGACAAAAAGAAAACAAAAGAAAGAAGTATAATCAGACAATAAATTATTCAAATGATCAAATACCAACAAGGCTTGCTTTGTTTTAATCCTCCTCAATGTACTTCCAAAACTTTCAATTTCCATACAGGAAATCAAAAACAAAGGTCGACATTTAAATCAACTGACTTTGAGGACATTTTACGTGCATGGACTGTTATGTATGGCCGTCTGTATGTCGTGTTGTATGTTGAATACAATGTTAAGATTCAAAATTTCTACATGTTTTGAATACTGTTTTAGTTCAAATTAATTAGTCAGTTTAGTTATCTGTTTGAAAAAATTGTTAAAAAAAAAAAAAAAAACGAGCTATACAAAGCGAATAAACTAAAAGCGACATGGGAAAAACAACACGTGGATACCAATTACTCAAGCGTAAAGCTGAGGAAACACAAAACTAGGGAGCAAAAAAGGCTCAACGCGTGGTTAACAATCACTCAGGCAATAAGCCAAGGAAACAACAACATAAAACTACGTGTCAAAAGACTCACGTAAGAAACAAAGCTAGAGATAGGAATTTGGAACACAAAGTCAGAATAAAGCTATTGGGCGATGTTGGAATTTATTTCTATATTAATATAAACTTAAGTTAATAATCTGACTCCAATTTGTGACCTTACCAAACTACCACCCATCCAACAATAGCATGCTCGTTCTGCAATAGAAAGGTATCAGGAAGCCGGCATTTTCACACACGAGTGGATTTATTCCTAACACTCAAATCTAATACAAACAGCTGGGGTCCCGGGTCGCTATCAATACAATTCTATACGTCTCTGTCTCAAGCAGCCAACGTAGTCTCATCCGAGTTGCCCCAGTGAATAGTTATACTACACAATATTTAAATGACACAGAAACAAAGGCATCCTGACATTATTCTATTGGCTATGTGTTTTCTGCAGTTTAACTTTAGCTTGTTTTTCATTGGCCGATCTTCATCCGCAGCGTCACTGGGTGGCTTCTCCTGTTTTGTACTTTTCCGCCCCGGTGTAAAACAAATGTGGTTTACAACCTACTCTGATCTTATCGCGGCTCTGCATCTCCCCCTGCAATTAGCATCCTTTGTTGGCAACATTCCATTCCTGCAACCCCCATTCACACAAACTCTTACATTCCTTTATTCCCTCTCATGACCTCAGACGACTGAGGTCATCACTCGAATACCTTGTTTTTTATTGTTAAACATGAGCTAAAAATCAATAAACAACTAAAAATTAGTAAAAAAATTTCATTCTAGTAGAAAATCAGTCTAAACTTTCATTCTAGTAGAAAATCAGTATAAAATTTCATTCTCTCTCATGGCCTCAGATCCCTGAGGCTACCTTCACATACTCACATCCCGGACTCCCGGAGGGCCACAGCTGTCTCCGCTTCCTGGGGGTCCTTCTGAGGGATCATCATATACTGACCACCCGGCGGTAGTGGCCCCAACGTGCGTTCAATTGTCTTAACAGTCAATGATCTGATACATGGAATATAGCAACTTCCGCATAACACCATAATAGCGGCAAACATCGCGAGAGACATCAATACTGATGCAATCAAGCTTTTATATTTGCCAAAGACGTTTAACCAGTCAGAGTACCAACTGGTGTCCACGCCTGAATGCTCTTTCATTTTATTACTTAGCGTGCGCAGACCCTCCAATGCCTTAGTAAGGCGACCATCAGGAGATGTATTGTTGGGGATCAGAGTACAACACTGCTCCCCAAAAATACCACACACTCCTCCTCTTTCAGCTAACACCATATCTAAACTCATTCTATTTTGGAATGCCATAAGAGACGTGGCTGCTAATTGCTCGTGCACTGCCTGGAGTGCCGAGGTGGTAAAGTTCGCCAATCGTTGGACATTATAGTGGACATAATTAATCCGGTCCACATTTTTGTTTACTGTAATAAACAGAAAAATACTCTCCCATCCTGCCGCCACTTGATCCACCAATTTGTATTCATCAGGGACCCCTCTCGGAACTCCAATTGCATCTATGTATGTGGGGTCTCCTGCATTCAACCATTCTTGCATGTCCCTTTTCTTCCTCCCAAGGAAGGGGATTCTTCCCCACTGTCTAACTCCTTCCCAATTTATCCTAGCCATGTCTAATGCTGTCACACTAATTGGCATGATCAGCGTTACTAGGGCGCACTTACCTGAGGCATTGGGGGAAACCTATCGTACAACACTCTCTCTCCACACCACAGCCAAACATCAGCCCGAGCGAGAGGTATTCCTGCTGGCAAAGACACATTTTCATTACACCATGACTCCTGGATGTTTCCAATCCCAGGGCCACTCCCATGTAACTTTCACCCAAGTGTTCACCTGTGTCGGTTGTTTACACTTCAGATTTAACAGTAGTTGTTGTGTCTGTGTCAGCGTCTTACCACCATCTTGCTCTGCTTCATACCATACCGTTCCATTACAGGAATGATACACCATCACTCGTTCTCCTTTCGTTCCATCACTTCTATCATCCCGCACCATATGTTCAAACGCTAACATAGTCCACACAAAGCACAAGCCTGCAAACAAAATAGTCAATAAAGTTAAACATTTGCATCGTCGTCGTTTTTGTTCAGACACTTCCGAGTCCGATTTTGATCCAATTCTCGCCATCGTCACATTCCCTCTCTTGACCTGCCCGTCCGGGCAGTCAATCTTTAAGCTCACCATTGGCAGGCACAAAGTCTGGGGCCGGGCGCAACTGTGAGTAATGGTACCACTTTTGTCCTTTAGTTTCAATTCTCATAATCGCTTGCACCTCATTTGGGAGGCCGTTCAGCATCGCCGTCCTGAACATCATCTCAGCTTCAGGGTAGCTGCCTGGGTGTTTACCTGTGGTCTCAATCCACAGCTCCAATGCCTGAGCATAACGTTGCTCTTTGTCGTACATCAAATTTCTGTATTTTTAACGCTGGTTTCTTATTATAGCAGTGTAAATCATTTAAAAACAACATCATCTTAACTCAGAACTATTCATGTCCGGCCGGGCCATGAACAGTCTGAGAAGAGATTTATACTTATACCTTAAATAAACACTGCAGTTCATTTTTAACAACTTGTCTCATGAAAAAATGTCACCCAGGTGTGTCAATGTTCCTTCCACACCTAAATGGCATATTCCATGGGCTCTAAAAATTATACTTTTCAATCGTTTCTGAGATGGAACATACTTACCGTATTTCTGCTATAAGGGTCGTCTTTTGTCATCTTTGTAGAACTTACTTTCCAACTCCCATCCTCTTCATTCGCTGCCTGTAAATTCCTCACACCAAACTTCATTCTCACATCAGACTTCCTTTTCAACCATACACAGACAGACCAGTCATTCTCACATCAGACTTCCTTTTCAACCATACACAGACAGACCAGTCATTCCCCCATCTGATAAAGATCAATTTTGATCATTTCAGACCTGAATGTGAAAACTGCAGCCGCTTCCAAATTGCTGCTTCAAAGAGGAAAAAAAACAGACACCTTGTGTCCTGTAGATTAGAAAAAACAACCAAATTGTGACAATTTGGCCAACACCAGAACTATAAAAAGATCTCCAGCTGAGCTAGCCATGAGCCATCAAAACAAAAGCCTTTGAGGCAAGAGTTTGTAATGTAAATTTGAATCCTGTTCAGGTAACTTAAAGTGAGAAAAACAACTCAAGCAGATGTAAATTAAGATACTGCAGCGGAGGACTTTTAGGGTCAGGAAGAGAAGAAAATCTTTTTTTTTTTTTTTAAACAACCCCATTAATCTATTGCAGGTCACAAATCTTCCAAATATCTGCCATCTCAACTAGTACGAGAAATGAGTTATAATCAGAAAAACAAAACAAAATCCCTACTTTAAACCAACCAAAAAGTATTCTTAAAATGCTAACTAACCTCACCTCTTCTACAGAGTAGTGGGGGCTTTGTAAAAACACAGCAGGGAACTTTGCAGATCATGACCCAATTAAAAATCAGTGCTGCAACCTAAATCAAAAATTAAAAATTTAACCAGCAAATTCGCCGTAAGTGTTCCATATCTGAGTCCACTCTGAGAAGCCAAAGTTATAAAAGAGAAATGGGGAAAAAATAGAAGGCCAAATTCAACAAGCATCAAACAACGGAAAATATAGTATTTTAAAGATTAGAATGAATTTTGTACTACCCTAATTCACATAAGCTGTTCTCAATTTCCGAAACTGCGTTGCTATAGATCACATCTCCTTTCTGACCTAGTACAGAGTGCAAATGTCTACAAACAGAATACAACATACGACCTCAGGCACCAAACTCAGATGATTCCAGAACTTTGAGTCCACAACTGGAGTTCATATTCCTTCCTGTCCTTGTCGATAGCAGTTTATGCAGGGCATAGTTCAAAGCGGGCACTGGGCTTTGTGTACTGGAGTTCTCAGGAAAAGTTCATCATGGCAGAATCGATGATAATCCTGTCTGCTCAAAAAGTTGCTGGACATTATGCTCAAACAATGCATAAGAGTCATTGAACAGTCACAGGACGAGCGGATTTACAGTGTACCATCCTTTTCGCAGTCCGTGTGGTCACTTCCCCCCCGAAAGTGACCATTGTTCAGTTCGCCGTCCACTCTGAACATCAAGCATAGCAGGAGAATGCTGTTCATTCCATTTCCAGCACTTTTTGGTTGAGTCACCCAAGTGAAACACCTTTCAGTCAAAGATTGAACCTGCCTGAAACATTTATACACTCCGAACAGACAGAGGGAGATGAGATCATAGCAAGAGAACACTGCTTGTTATCATTCAATTTCCAAGAAAAAATAAAATGAAAAATTCCCCCAAAATATTTTGTTTTTCAAACCCCTAATTTATTCATTTTGTGGTTTTATTTGAATTTGATCACTAGACTATAGCAAGTAGTAGTACTATATTTACGCATATGTCTACCATAGACATCTTCATTACGTGTTACCTCAAATTTAAGAAACATGTGACAGCTGTCAGTCACCCTGGCCACTTGGATGGAAGTCCTTTCCAGACTTCTAGAATGGGACTCAGATAAAGACAAAGGTTAAATCATTTTCACACCTACGAATAAGTTATCAGAGATGCAGGGGAAATATAAAAATTAAAAATGAAAAGTCTATTTCAATTAAAATTTGGTTTTATTACTTATTCAACTATATTACACAGATCTGATTTTAAAAATAATATGATAGTGGCCTGTAGTTAACACCTAGACCTCTATATCCTTCCGCATAACAGGAACAATTTGATTTTAACAGACTAGCATTAGAAGACCCCTGCTATTCACACACACAACAGACTACAAGTCTCCCAAATGGAGACAATGGGAGAGAGGACTAAACTTATCACACCCCCTGTCCTTTTTATTTAGTTTAATTTAATTTTAACAGACAACAGTACAAATCACCACCTTCTTAAAACAGCAGCTCACGGCCCCCATCCTTTCAAAATATGCAGATTTCCTGCTTACCATTCTTTTTCACCCTTTTTTGAGGACAAAGAATTTTGGAGGGAAAAAATTACTTTCCACCCGTCTTTTTCTTTCTTTCCTACACTTAAAAATCACTGTCTTAAACAAACTTACACTTCCATTCACTTAACTTCTGCACTTTTCTCATCTCCACAAAGGCAGTGAGGAGAAACAGACCAAATGGCCATTTTGATTTCTAAAATCTCGCTAGAACATCACACAACACACCTTTCCCATAATTAAAAATTGTTGGCATCCCCCCTGGACCTGCTCTCCTCACTATCGCCTCTCCTCTCTTCCTCACTCAGCGCTCTGAGCATCTGCCGCTGCTCACGTAACATCACCTCATCTTCCTCATCACTCTCCACTTCCCCCTCGCGGTGATCAGCGTTGCTGGGCGTTGCCTGCCCCCGTCTCTGTGTCCCTGTCACCATTTTCTCTAACATCTCTCTTTCCTCAGTCTGCACCTTATGTCCATCAAACAACTTCCCCTGTGCCTCCTCCCTTATCAGCTTCAGAGTCCTCTTATACCCTGCACTAGTGGTGCCCCCGTCTCCTGCTAACACCGCCCTTGACGTGCGCACGGGCGACTCACTCCCCCGCAGCCTTTTCCTCTCATTATTCACAGCCTGTTCGATCAACTGTATTGTTGCTGGCGTCATCCGTGACCCGTCATCTTCCACATCTAAAACCATTCTGCCCCCCAAAGTGACTACGGGGGCCATCACTGACGCCGTCGGATACGGAGGGGGCGCAAATACATACTGTCCCGAGCTCGGCAACTGTGGATAAACGCCTCTAAAACATTCCGCCTTTTCTCCCTTATCAATCACTTCATCCTCTTTCTTTTCCTCTTTCTTTTCCTCTCTTATCGCTGCCAGCGCAGTCGCAATAGTCGCCAATTGGTGAATGCCCCGTCTATCATTCTCTACATCTTTAACTTCTTTTCCAAGTTTATGACGCTTTCGCCATCCGACTCGGCTCTGTTCCTCCTCCATATCTTGAATATTTGCCAACATTCTGCTCTCCTTTTCCTGTAACTGCCGCGCTAACTTCGACATATCCCATGTTCCAGGTTCTCCGCGAAACAATTCATCCTTCTTTAATTTCCGAAACAACTTCTGACACCGTTCTCTTTCCTTCTTAATTCTCTTACTTTCTATTCCACTAATCAACTGTGATTCCAGCTTAGCGTAATGACCATTAATCTCCGACCAGACTTCAGGGGACCCGAGACCCTCATCACACTTTCTCTTATCTGCCATCCTTAAATCCACTCGCACGTGTCCTAATCACTTCAACAATAACAAAGCTAGAGATAGGAATTTGGAACACAAAGTCAGAATAAAGCTATTGGGCGATGTTGGAATTTATTTCTATATTAATATAAACTTAAGTTAATAATCTGACTCCAATTTGTGACCTTACCAAACTACCACCCATCCAACAATAGCATGCTCGTTCTGCAATAGAAAGTTATCAGGAAGCCGGCATTTTCACACACGAGTGGATTTATTCCTAACACTCAAATCTAATACAAACAGCTGGGGTCCCGGGTCCCTATCAATACAATTCTATACGTCTCTGTCTCAAGCAGCCAACGTAGTCTCATCCGAGTTGCCCCAGTGAATAGTTATACTACACAATATTTAAATGACACAGAAACAAAGGCATCCTGACATTATTCTATTGGCTATGTGTTTTCTGCAGTTTAACTTTAGCTTGTTTTTCATTGGCCGATCTTCATCCGCAGCGTCACTGGGTGGCTTCTCCTGTTTTGTACTTTTCCGCCCCGGTGTAAAACAAATGTGGTTTACAACCTACTCTGATCTTATCGTGGCTCTGCATCTCCCCCTGCAATTAGCATCCTTTGTTGGCAACATTCCATTCCTGCAACCCCCATTCACACAAACTCTTACATTCCATTAGCGAGAACGTAGCAAGGTCAACACTCCGTTGAGGAGTGTCGGCAGTTCCAGTCCTTATAAAGCGTTGATTTGTGAATAATAAACAGGTGTGGCGCAGGAGGACACGCCCCTCTACTTAATCAGAGACTGAAGAAAAACACAACGCAATGAGAGCACAGCCATAACAGTATCCCCCCTTTACGGACGCCCCCTGGCGGACCACCTGGTTTTGAGGGATGAGTTGCATGGAAGTCATGGATGAGAGACGGTTCCAGGATCCAGGAGCAAGGAACCCATTGCCACTCCTCAGGCCCATAACCCTCCCAGTCGACGAGATACTGCACACCCCTGCCCCGTTTTCTCGAATCCAAGATGCTTTGGACGGTGTAGACAGGATCTCCGTCGACGATACGTGGAGCCGGAGGAGGAGATCCCGGAGGGTTCAGGGAGCTGGAAGACACTGGCTTAATGAGGGAGACGTGGAACACGGGGTGTACCTTGAGTGATGGAGGGAGCGCAGCCGCACGGAGACATGATTGATTATCGGTTCCGGAGTGCCCTCCAGCCAGTGCCTCCATTCATGTAGAGCAGTGACGATAACCAGGAGTTCTCTATTCCCGACGTCGTAGTTGGCCTCAGCTGGGGCGAGACGACGGGAGTAGAAGGCACAGGGGTGGAGTATCCGGTCGACCGGTGAGCGCTGAGACAGCACGGCCCCCACTCCTAAATCAGATGCGCCCACCTCAACCTCAAAAGGAAGAAGAGGGTCAGGGTGACGTAAAACAGGAGGACACGTAAATGCCCGCTTAAGAGCTAAAAACACAGATTCGGCCTCGTCAGACCAAAGGAACTGAAGCTTAGCGGAGGTTAGCCTGGTAAGCGGTTTTACAAGCTAGCGATAATTCCTAATAAAGCGACGGTAAAAGTTAGCAAACCCCAAAAATCTCTGTAGCTGTTTGCGAGTGGAGGGACAAGGCCGTTCGAGGATAGTGCGGATCTTATCGTCATCCACCCTAATCTGTCCATCCTCCACCACGTACCCCAAAAACCTAACCGAGGAAGAGTGAAAAAAGTACCTTTTTCATGTGCATACGGTGTTCTTTGATATCACGGGAGAAGATTAGGATATCATCCAAGAAGACGAAACAAAACACTTTCAGTATGTCTCGAAGGACATCGTTAACCAGGTTTTGGAAGACGGCAGGTGAGTTAGTTAACCCAAATGGCATAACTTAATATTCAAAGTGCCTCAATGGGGTCTTAAAGTCTGTCTTCCACTCATCCCCTTCACGGATACGCACCAGGTAGTACGCGCTGCGAAGATCGAGTTTAGAAAAAATCTTAGCCTTTTGCAGAGGTGCAAAAGCTGAATCAAGCTGAGGCAACGGGTATTTATTCTTTACAGTAATATCGTTAAGCCCCCGATAATCCGCGCAGGGACGAAGAGTCTTATCTTTTCTTATCTACAAAAAAGAAAGCCGCACCTATGGGGGAAGAAGAAGGTCGAATTTGCCCTGAGTAGCAGGATGCGGGAGGAGGCCCCCCTCAGCAGAGCGTAAGAATTGCCCGTGACAGAAAACACTTCAATTCTCTAAAATTGGCACCGTCCAATTAATGCCTGGGTTGTGGATTTTAAACCAGGGCAACCACAAAACAAGCGGTGCCGAACTCGATGGCATAACCAAAAGACTCAATGACTCTACTTGATTACCCAAAAGGCGAAGAGTAAGCGGAACAGTGGAATGAGTAACAAGCCCCAGAAGGCGTCCACCCAAACTATACACACTTCGTTCCTTGGGTAACGGAATAGGCTCATAGCCTAAAGCTTTGAGCACACCGGGGTCGACAAAAATTGTCGTCAGCCCCCGAGTCAACCAAAGCCACCACCCTGTTCCGTGCAGTTTCCCAAGAAACCTCCCCAGCCAAAACTCAAGCCTTCTAATGCTGGAATCATCATCCGAGACTTCAGGTAAAACTGTATCACAGTACTCAAGCGTTTCATTAGGGCTGGAGGCAGGAGTGGGCAGAGTCTCTTGGACTAGGCGATGACCCATTCTGGTCCTACGGTTGACGCGTTGGTTGACGCGTTGGGGTGTCAGCGGTGTCAGAGGTGGTTAGGCTGCCCACAGTAGAGACACGCGCCGGTCCTGAGGCGGCGTGCACGTTCCTACGGTGTCAGGCGACCCCCGCCAATCTGCATAGGCTCGTCCCATTGGTTCCCAGAAGCTGGACAGAGAGATCCAGGCGGAATGAATGCGGCAGGTCGCGCAACGAGTTCTGCTGTTCTTGTCATCGTGAAGAGAAAGTTCATCCTTAACTTTAGAACTGAGTCCTTGGCGAAAAAGGCAACAGAGAGATGGCTCATTAAAGCCACTTTCCGCCACCAGCGTACGGAAAGAAATAGTATAATCGGCCACGGTGCCGTTCCCTTACGCACAGTCCACCGGCCGACTCCCGTCCCCTAACAGGGTGGTCGAAAACAAAACCCTGACAGGACGAACGTAGATCCGGCCGGGCCTTGCTCATCACCATCGCCCAAGTAGCTGCCCGGCCAGTCAGGAGATTCATAATAAAAGCAACCTTTGCATTATCGCTAGAGTATGTCTGAGGTTGTTGGTAAAAAATAATAGAGCAGCGGTGTAAAAAGGGGCCACAATCACCGGGCTCACCATCGTAGCGTGCAGGGAGTGAGAGGATCGGTTCCCTGAATGGAACGGACGGGACCGGAGGTACGTGCGCCGCGGACACAACCAGCTCGGAACCGCTCCCTACCGGCATTCGCTCCATCTGAGGAACCAACTCCTCCAGCAGACGACCCAACATGGTGACAACCCCCTGAAGTTCGGTGATGGTTGTCTCCTGTTGGCTCACCCGGCGCACCTGACTAGCCAGGGCGTGTTGGACCTCTTTGTGTTCTGCGGGATCCATGGTCGGAGTATCCTGTAGTGATTTCCGGAATAACCAGATAGTGGATCCCACAAATGCAGAGACACAAAGGGTGTGGATTAACAAATTTAATAGTACACAACGGAATTCTACAACACAGCACTGGACGAAGCCAGGAGAAAAACAGTTAACAAAAGTCGCTTGCAAAGTATGCAAGGAAAATAAAGTAGCAAAAATACACCCGAGGGCTGTATAATCGCACAACGTGAATAAGAAAAACCAAAACACAAAACGAGCTATACAAAGCGGATAAACTAAAAGCGACGTGGGAAAAACAACACGTGGATACCAATCACTCAAGCGTGAAGCTGAGGAAACACAAAACTACTGAGCAAAAAAAGGCTCAATGCGTGGTTAACAATCACTCAGGCAATAAGCCGAGGAAACAACAACATAAAACTACGTGTCAAAAGACTCACGTAAGAAACAAGAAACGACGCTAGAGATAGGAATTTGGAACACAAAGTCAGAATAAAGCCCTTGGGCGAGGACGTAGCAAGGTCAATACTCTGACGAGGAGTGTCGGCAGTTCCAGTCCTTATAAAGCGTTGATTTGTGAATGAGAAACAGGTGCGGCACACCAATAGCATCAATATAGACACATAGCTCAAAAGGAGTGTGTCGTAGCTACCTATTCATATTCATGACTGTTGTTTATTCAAGTAATGTAGTACTGTGCTTGTCTCTTGAAGATTTACAATCTTGCAAACTTTTCAATTTCAAGCTTTTTTATTTTATTTAATATTATGGGATGGGATAGAGGCAACTCCCAGCCAATCGTAGTGTCATCCCACATTTGCATTAAAATCAAGGTGATCTTGACCGTGCTTGACACTGTGGAAGCACAGCGCTGTGCTCCAAGAGATGGGATTGGTGCACAAATTGCGTTTGTACAGACTAACTGCAACATCCCCCCTTGCAGATGATTGTCTGCGTGCACGTCCTGATTGTGCTGTTGTGACGTGCGGTCAGGGGTGAGCTATTAAAATATTTTCAAGATGGTAAAAATAATTTGAGCAATTGATTGTTTTCTACAATGATTCAGAGGGATTGTCACACTCTGTTGTCATTTTTAGGAATAAAATCCGATGGCATCTGAAAGGGGCTAATTATTTGTCCTCTTTTGCGTGTTCCAAAATTTGAAGATAGACTTCTTGTAAGAAAAACTCCTTGCAAAGATGATTTATTACAGAGAATTCTCTGGTCACACAACAATGAACATCACGTAAAAGGTGGAATTCCAGGGTGCGTGTGTGCCCCCTCTTTTGCGGAATACAGCTTTTAAAGAATCCAAATCAGTAAGAGAACACCTATTCTCCTCCCATCATGAATAAGTAAAACAAATTGGTTCTCACACAATATGTTACATAATATTATTTTCGTACACAGTCCGCAGCTGTGTTCATCTTTTTAGACAAAATATACTCTCAGGGTACTTTTCGTACTTCTTCCCAAAACAATATCTCACAAACAAATTGAACTGGATTTAGAGTGGCCATGAGTGATGGTGCTCTCAGGGTATGTGTGGCAAAATCTGTTCTCACGAAGAGAATGTGTGTGCGCAAACCACTGAGGAGGAATTTTTAGACAAAAACAAGGTTAAGGTCAAATTATACTGAGTTCAACACTATTTCACCTACTCTACACATCTATAAAACATTTCAACATGGTTAATATATGAAATAAAGAATTAAAAATGTTAATTATGTCTAACGTTCTCCCTTTGGGCTATTAAAAAAAGCCCAATAACTAAACATTTAAACATTTTTACCAAAGGATTCCAGCGGGATCTTCATCGTCGCAATGGCAGGTGCAACAGTAGAATAAGAGAAAATGAAAACATTCTTTTTAGCAGGAGAGGAGGTCATATGTGTTAGACATTATTAACATTTTAATTCTTTATTTCATATATTAACCATGTTGATTAAATGTCTTATAGCTGTGTAAAGTAGGTGAAATAGTGTTGAACTCAGTATAATTTGACCTTAGCCTAAGCTGGTAAATTGTTTGGTCTAAAATTCCTTCTCAGTGTTACCCACACACATTTTGTTCTTGAGAACAGAATCTGCTTTGAGAGAGCACAGACACACACTGACTCTGCTGGCATCATCGCTCACGGCCACTCTAAATCTGATTCAATTTGTTTAGGAGATGTTGTTTTGGGAAAAGTACCCGGGGAATGTATTTTGTGTGGAGATTGGCACAGCTGCAAATCTGTTGTATAACGTGTTTTAAAAGGCGTTTCACTTTCCAAGCTCGATACTATAAGTAGCCCTCTCTCACAAGGGAGGGGGCACCATGGGCACTCTGAAAATTCCACCTCCTACGTGATGTTCAGGGTGTCCCGATGTCCGGAGATCTCTGTTTTAATAAATCATCTTTGCAATGGTGTTTTTTCTTACAAGAAATCTGTCTTCATATTTTTGGAACACGCAAAAGAGGACAAATATTATTAGCCTCTTTCATATGTCAAAAACAATGTGATTCATTAAAATAATTTTCCAGTAAAACAAGCATATCATATATGAAGACGATGTGTTGTGATTATGTTTAAAAATTGTGGTGGGGGAATCCCAGAAATAGAAGATTGGCATGACAGTCAGTATGAGAAAGAGTGTCATTATGTACGCAATTAAAGACGCATTTGAAGACGCGATTGAAGACTTGTTGTCGTTTTGAGCGATGGAAGTTCTTTGTTGAATGAGAAAGACGTTTGTCAGTTCCAATTTTGTTCTTGCATTTGTTTTTGTTTTTTAAAAGGGGGTCCTTCAGCTCTTTTAGAACCCACATCAACTGCCAGAGATGCAGGGATTGATCACCGGGATTTGTTTTCCCAAGGTGTGACTCATTCTTTGTGGTATGCCCGGAAAAGGGACACGTGCCTCCTATCTCCAATGAGGGATGTCCTCAGCTCGTCAGCTGGACACTGGAAGCAGTTGACTGGTTTCTCAGTTGGTTCATCAGGTGGTTCCTGTTGGTGGGGTTGAGTAGAAGGCGGACCCGGCAAGTCTGATAGGCAAGATGTGGAATCAGGTGCCCCCCGTGAACTGGACCATTTTGACCCTTCCATCACCTCATCTGGGTGCAGAACATTTTCATTTAGTCACTAATAAACATACATATTCACATCCCTTCTTTTTTAAAGAGCATCTGGTAGTTTTTATTAGTTTGGAGTTAGTAAATGTTAGTGAAGTTCTGTAGGCCCGTCCTGGGGAAAAAAATCTGTTTGTTGTGACATTCAATTAGAATCCAGCCTTTGGCTGAATTTAATGACCTAAGCCCATTCATTAATGCAACAATGAAAATCTTATAACCAATTCAAATCTGATGAGGCCAATTTTGTTTACAGAATGTAATGATGATTGGAATGTTTTACCATAATATTTACTGTTATAGATATGGCATGAATGTGCTTCCAGCCATAAAATAAATGCAACTTTTGCCAACAAATAAAATCAAAAAATAACATCTGACCCCAGGGCCCCAGGGAGAGATAGAAATAGAATATATTCACCTTATTTTCGCCATCTCTGCCAAAACTTACTCTCCTCCATGGTCAAAAGTCCAATCACCAATTGTCCTCCTGTAAATTTCATTCATTCTCACGGATAATTATCACATTGAGACTAACTTATAATTCTATATTTATTGAATTCAACATGGACTGTTTGTGTCCTTCGCGACGATATACCCAGACCGACCAATAATTCCCCCATCTGAAAAAGATCGACTCAGAGAATTTTTCAGACTGATAATAAAAGAATTGCAGCAGTAAATAAATTTTTGCTTTTAAAGATGTGAATTTTTACATTTTTAACCAGTAAATTCGCCAATGCGTCCCAAGCAATTGTTTAAATTTTACATAAGCTGTTTTCAATTTCCGAAACCACACGAAACTTACCAGTATTATCTTTTGTACTATAAAAATAGAAATATTGTAGCAATTATTATTAATACATAAAGTTGCCCTTAGTTTTAACATGTTATTATTAAGCTTGCTAGTCCCCCTTGTTGATGTTGGACCCACAGCTGACTGTTTTAAAATAGACAGAGATAAACAAATCAGTTCAAATCAAAATAGGCATCAAGAGTATTAGAATATAATAAATCTCTGTGTATAGAGTGTTGCCAATCCGTTCGTTCTATTTACGTAATGTTTTACTGTATATGTTATCACCTTATGTCTGTCAAAAAAATAGAGTGCAGTGTAGACAGTCAGATACCACATCACATGGTCTGAGATCACTAACTCAAGTAAACATTGTTGGTGGGGGCGGAGTCACCAGCGCAGTGGAGCAGTTTTTAAGGGATTCACAGGACAGTTCGGGGCGCAGGAATGCATGCAAGGAAGTCTGTGCGGAGCACTGTGTGTATTGGAGCAGGTTTTTTGCATTTTTAAAACGTTTGCATATCAGGGTATAGTCATTGTGGAAACTGTCCACCAGGTGGCGCCAGGAACCTCTGCTGTTCATCAGGTGGAACTGTTGTTGCCCAGCAGGTGGCGGCAGGTAGTGCTGATCAGGGAAAAAGGGCAGATATTGTTGTGATGATGCCCGCATCACGCCCCCTCTTTTCCAGATGCCACCTGTGTGCTGTCTGCATCGATTTACAGTCATTTGTCCAGTAGGCAGTTGACCTCAGTTGAGACAATGATCTTGATTAATGAAAGGCACCTGACTGAAACATAATAAAATCTGCCCCAACATTATTAGGTGATGACATATCAGTAAAAAGTCGGAAGAACAAAATCCTCCTTTATTTTAATAAAAATAAATAAATAAAAATAATAATATTTTTTTTTAAATTAAAAAATAATAAAAAATTAAAAATTAACTCTTTTACTGCCAAAGACGTTAAATGGCGTTCTGCAAAAACCTACGGAGGAGCGCCAAAGACGTTAAAAGACGTCCTCCCATTTATTTTATTTTTTTTTCTGAAACAGGTGCTGGAAAGGCTTGCGGAGCTGTCCTGAAAGTTTTAAGCAGGTCTCGTGAGCCTAATGACTATTTTTGGCCCCTAGAGGGCAGTGATGACTCTCTTTTGACAAGATAGGGTGGGCGTCAGTAGAGGCGGAGCTAGAGCGTCGAGCAGGAGATCAGAATGGAAAACAAAGGAAAAATGGCGGCCAGTCGCGAGGAGCTCACGCCAGAGCCGTTTTTTTCAAAGATCAAAAGCATCGCTAAAAGAGCACATTGTTGATGACGATGATCATCATCGCTGATGAAGATGATGGTGACTCCGTGGTTGGAAAGCATTGACGCGGCAGTAGAAGACGTTAGATGGAGCTAGATGGAGGAGGGAACGGGCAATGGCGAGCGTTTGCAAGCAGCTCTACACTTACGAGACAAAAGGCATCGACCAACGCTAAAAGAGTACATTGATGACGACGATGGTCATCATCGATGATGATGAAGGTGAATCCGATCTTGACAGCGAAATTGGAACCGCTGACGCGGCGGCTATGACGGTGTCGTAACGCGGAGCGCAACCGAGCACGCACAGGCGGACGTTCGATCGGACGACGGAGAGTGCCCCGAGTCCAATGCATATTCATCGGAGGAAGTGTGTACAGTCTGCTACTTGCTTTTTATTCCCCGGAAAAAAAGGCCGTCAAGAAAGTGTAACGTTTGCACGCAAAACGGACCAATGCGAAAGTGAAAGTAAACTGTGTGCGAGTCCTGGCGTCTCCTTGTACGCAGGAGAGCGTTACAAAAAGAAAAACTGTATTTGAAACATCCACATAATTGTAAGTAGTACCACAGTTGCACACATTTGTAAATAGTTTGCGAAATTGTTTTGTCAAATTGTTACACTGTTGAATGGAAATAAACGCATTTTGCAATCAAAAAACACTTTTTCATTGTTGGTGAAAGCGTTTTACAGAAGTAAAGCACTATTTAGGTGTTTGTGGCATCATTCATGGACAAAAAGAAGTGTACAATTCACTAGAGTGCATGAAATAACATCGTTTCACAAAAAGCTCTTTTTCTCCGTTTTTTGTTTCAAAACAGAGAATTTCGGTGAAAGTAACCATTTTCTATTGTTGATTACTGAAGAACGGAATAAGGTAGAAACAAACTTTTTTTTTCTGATGAAAGATGAGAGTCCAATCTTTCATTTGGTAGGATGTGTGTTTCCATAGTCCAAACACAACATTTTCTGTGGACCTTGAAAGATCACTCAAAATGCTTAAATCGGCTGGCACTGGCGACAACCCGTTTTTGAAAATGTCTGGCAGTCAAAGAGTTAAAAATAAATAAAATAATTAATTAAAAAAAAATATATATATATAATAAAAAATAAAAAGTAATCAAACAATAAAAGTTTACAATTAAATAATTGATAATTATAATTCAGTATCGTTATGTTTTACAATATTTAATTTAATATGTTTTGCATACCTTCATAAATAATACTTAAGATGAGATAGGATAGCTTTGCTCTAACAATTTACAAATATAATACAGAGTCAATTGGCAAGTGTCTAGTTTTCAATTAATATTTCACAAGAGTATCCCTTTGTCAGGTTTTGGTCAAACATCAAGTCAGAGATTATTTTTTAATTACATATCACCTCAAATTATGTCAAAAATGTGATTCTCCCAGATGGCTCCCTCATGGAATGGTCTATCCAGTCTCTGGGACTCACATGCAAAATGGCCGACTCCAAATTCTGAAATGGGACTTCAGGCAGAAATTTACAGGTTAAATATATACAGGAATAATTAAAAAATATTTTTCTACTTACAAGCATGGGAAAGGCCCATTTTAAATTGTAATTAACAAAGGGAGGAAAAGCCTTAAGGCTGCTGGCAATTTAATTTGGAAAAAGGGTGACATCTGGCGGTCAGCTAGAGTCATAACAACTATATTAAGTCTCCTCCACTCTCAAAATATGCACACCTTTTTATTGAAAACTTACTCTGTCCCTCCTAAATACCATTCATATACATCCTATCTTATCTGTTCTCCTCCATTTTCATAAATAATCAGATCTCCTGTTATCTACAAACTTCAACCTTTTTTTCATTAAGACCTACTCTTCCCTTCATTTCAACATTACGCAAACCACCTTTTCACAATATCCTGCACATTAAAATCAAATGTCTCCTCCATTTTATGTGTTGTTATTCGTTCGATTTGTATTAAACGTAATTTAGATATGAAGCATGTGCGCTGTGATGCTAGATAATCAACATTAGTCGTTTGGAGATGTTATTGAGGGCCTTAGAAAATCAGTTACGGCCACAATTCATGTAATGTCGTCTAATTATTTAACGTAGGCACTGACGTTCGCGGTCTGTACAACAGAGTCGCGTTGGAGATTTTTATTAGTAATATTACCGTCCCAATCAATTTATTCCGTTCAGCGTTTACTAAACGGTTTCATTTATTGTATTACGTAATTGTCATTTACAGCTGTTTTTATTTGCAAAGCGAGAAAATAGCAAGCTATTTACTTAAATACATCAAAATCATACGCGCTGTCTTTACGAAACCATCGAAAGTCAACATTTCAGCATTAATCATCATTTAATACACTTTTCTTAAAGTTCCGTCCGGGATTTTCCTCTATATAAAAATACATATATTTATAACACTTTTTAACCAGCGATCGGCGTCTACGCACATACACAGTTAAATGCCGCCTTTAAAACCATCAAACAAATCCCAAATCTTATTGGAGTAAACTAACCTTTTCCACAATAAATTTAAGTCCCGTCGTTCAATATTAAATACATTTTATGTCATTATTTGAACGCCGATTATTTAACCTGGAAGCTTTAGTTACGTCTAGCGGAAGTACTATCAGGTCAAGCCATTCGGTTTCTTCAGATTAAAAGCGCACCCGTAATTTATATTAAACATCAACCTGTCCAGTTATTACTATATTAAAGTTATATAAATAGTTATAACTTCACAAAAATACCTAAAGCTAGCATTCTAGCATTATTCATCATTTCATCCACGAGCTTACGATCATTTCTCGCTTTTCTTCCACTCGAAGAACTTACAGATATATGTCGTATTTTCCGTCCAAAGCCTGACGGTGCAAGTTCAACGTTTTTCATCAATGAAATTAAATTACCGTAGATTATAACGGTGGTAAAAATCTTTTTCACAGCAACTGTACATCCACTCATTTAATTCGTCTTTAATTTCACGTCTTTTTCCGTAGGCATGGCTCCGACAACTACTGCGCATGCGTTCGCAACTTCATGTTTTTTTTTTTCATGAAGTGAAACTGTATTCGGGTCTTATTATATTATAATATAGTCATTATTATATTTAAGTCGTATTAATAGTTATAAATGCAGTGACGTTTCACTTATAATACACTATTATTAGTCGAAAGAATAGCTCTTTGCGCCCCCGTAAAAATAAAAACAATGACGTTCGACTATTCTACCAAAAGATAAAACATACAATTCACACACAACAAATATCATGATCTCCTCTCAAAATAATAAATACTGCTTTAAGTCAATCATGAAGCAGTCTATCGGCTGCTTCCAGCCTGGCTATAGACAATTATTAGATTCAATTGTGTAGCATGGCTCTCGTAATAAAAAAATACTGCTTTAAGTCAATCATGAAGCAGTCTATCGGCTCTGTCGTAGCGTAACTTTATCAAATTCATACGCCTACTTCAGCCTGTCTGTTCACAATTATTTGATTCAATTGTGCAGAAAACTTCTCGTAACGTTACGTACCAATCTCTGGTAATATATCCTCATCTGCGCTGAGAAAAAATCCATTATTCAAGGAACTTATTATGATTTCATAACAGCGGGCGATCTAACCGCTGTGTCAATCCATAATCTTCATCTCTAATTCATCCAAGAATCTATCGACATATATTTTAAGACTGTTTTCATTTCAGCGCAATGCCCAACAACCACAACGTACGTGTACAGTTCAAATACCGTGGTAAAATCCGAAATCTGGGACTTCGCGTCCAACCAAACGACTTCAAAATTTATCACTATTTTTCTTACATAAACTCCATCTCCAATATAATTTTGCAAGACGAATATACCAGCCGAAGCGCTCACAGACAGACAGAATCCCTAAAACGTGGATAAAGTGTCCACTTACCGTAATTAATATGGCCTGGAATTTTATTCGTCCGTGAACGCCCGCTCGCAAAACGTCGTTTTTCAAGCATCGGGGTCACCATTTTGAAAGAGGCCAATTATTTGTCCTCTTTTGCGTGTTCCAAAATTTGAAGATAGACTTCTTGTAAGAAAAACTCTCTTTCTCTTCTCACACAATATGTTACATAATATTATTTTCGTACACAGTCCGCAGCTGTGTTCATCTTTTTAGACAAAATATACTCTCAGGATACTTTTCGTACTTCTTCCCAAAACAATATCTCACAAACAAATTGAACTGGATTTAGAGTGGCCATGAGTGATGGTGCTCTCAGGGTATGTGTGGCAAAATCTGTTCTCACGAAGAGAATGTGTGTGCGCAAACCACTGAGGAGGAATTTTTAGACAAAAACAAGGTTAATTATACTGAGTTCAACACTATTTCACCTACTCTACACATCTATAAAACATTTCAACATGGTTAATATATGAAATAAAGAATTAAAAATGTTAATAATGTCTAACACATCCACCATACACGTTCGCGGCGTGCCGATCTGGCTGCCTGCACTTCCATCAAATGCACCAAAATCATCCTCCTTTGAAGAATTTAGTTAACTTTTCGTGACCTAATTGGTGATGCGCTGATGGACACAGCAGCATCAGTGTGCTGGAACGACTAGAGAAGCGTAGTATTGACTGACGTCATGGGATTGCAAGTCGGCACCTCATGGTGGCTCAACTTTCCAGCGGACTCAGCTGTATTTCTATTGTGTTTGGACCGTTCTTTTGTTATTGATGAACGTCACCCCCGGCTTCCTCTAATGTTATTTGTGTAAGCAAGACGTATGCGGAAGAATTAGCTCAACACTTTGAAGGATGAATATTCTTACCATTTGCGTGTTCATGCCGTTGATTAATAAAACATACAATGAGATCAGTGAATTCAGGCATTTTCTTGTAGATTTATTCACAAATTCGTGGACAGGAGAATATGAGCCTACTCGCTCCATATTGTCTCTCAAACTGTGAAGCCCCCACCCCCGTCTGTGGGTAATATTCCTTTGTCCTACAAAGTTCCTCCCAGAGTCACATGATGTCATACAGTTGGCCAACCATGCCCCTCCTCTCTTCATCCCAAGAATGGAAAAACACAGATACTCAGATAAGAGTTGAGTCGTTTTCAGAGGAGATTTCCTGGCTAGTTGTAAAGCACAAAGGGACTAATTAACACATTCGCCTCCCCCATCCCATCTGTCCTGTAGGAGAATCAACCCCCTGAATTGTCACACAAAACTATACTGAGTAAATCAAAGCAATTTTGTCCAATTCTAAATAGTTATAACTAAATCAAAACAGTTCTAATTAAATTGAAACTGAATATTTCCTTCAACTTCTTGCAGCAGTACACATTAAAACGTTTGATTAGTGGAATTGATTAGTTTACAAACATTTGCCCATGTTACTGCCCGGACTGGACTACATGGCAACGTATGGTCTAAGGTAGGATGGTTCCCAAAACACGGACATTCTTGCGTCTACTGTACTTTCGTCTTTTATTGGTTGCTCTGTGTATTTATCAATTGTGAATTTGAGGTAAAGAATCTCGGGTTATTTTTAAACTAAGTTAGCTAGTTCTCGGACCGCATTAGCTATGAAAGATATTATAACATTTTTAATACCTAATTTCATATATCAACTATTGTTACACATTATGAACATTTTAATTCTTCACATTAACCATTAACCCCTGAGCAGAGCAGATGATGTCGACCTCGTATGGTCTGGCCTTAAGCTGGGTCATATTATTTAGTCTAAAAAAGTTCCTTCTCAGCGCTTTGTGCGAAAACACATTTCGGTCTTGAAAACAAAATTTGCTTTGAAATAACGCACACACACTCTTTACTTTCTTCATCAGTCACGGCCACTGTAAATTTGGTTCAACTTGTTTGTGAGATTTTGCTATGGGAAAATCCTTCAACTATATAACACATTCTGTCTCAAAAACATCCACCTGACCTTGTTTACGCCATCTGCTCACGGAAAAGTACCAGAGAGTATGTTTAGTCTACAAATGAAAAGGAGGAGGTCTTTTTAACTATAAGAAGCTATTGTACACTTAGAAGAGCACATTTGACGCTCTGAATTCCACGTTTTTTCAAGTGATGAAATCGGAAGCTGTTGTATGTCTCAGAGATCTCTGAAAGATTAAAAATCATTTTTGCAAAGGTGTATTTTTCTTGCATCAAACCTAACCTCATTTTTGGAACACGCAAAGAGGACAAAATTCCTTAAATTCCAACAGCTACTAGCGCTAGCATTTTACAACACTTTAACAACAATTTAAACTTTTGGGTTGCTGGGAAAGGAAAATAAGAGACCTTTAGGAGGGTATTTGGAGAGACCACTAGCTCTATTTTTAGCCAGAGCTAGCCACGGCTAACGGCTCACATATCACAATTGGATTATCGTAAAAGCACTTTTACCATCTTACAATGACACTTACCTTAATCAAAATGGTCAGAACACACTTTGGTCGACTTTGTCCTTTCGATTTATCTTTGCAATGTTGAACACCTCTTTGTCTGTTCCCATTCGACAGAGGTGGGCATTGTCATTGACTGGAATTGATGATTGATGGAAGTGCCCACCTTTTGGTGTGTGCTTCAGCACTTTTAGCGAATGCTTGATAATGCGAAGCCTCACAAAAATATACGGATTGGAAAGTACAGTGTGTGAAAAATAATCTTGCTTCACTTGGTGCTCAGTTTGTGCATTTTTTGACGATGCCCACCTCTGCCATTCGACATTCCATGGACCCGTGAACGGCACACAATGTGGGGCACATGACGTCATGTGAATATTATCTATAGCAAATTTGCAAACAAGCTAGAATAAACTTGCTCCGCCTCCAGCATGAAATTTTAGATGTGCCCGTCTTTAGTCCCAGCACAATCTACTTTCTGTTAAAAAATTGCCAGATGCACTGGTGGTGCGGCAGCTGTGTCAGATGTGCCGATTTTTACGTCATGCGCCTGTCTATGGAAATCAGCCTAAAAACTTTTAAAATGACAGTGTAATGATTTTGAGGCGAATTAAAAACAGAGGGCTCAGTGAAGGGTTCCGAATTTCCTCGCTGTCGCAGCATTGGATTTTGGATCGTTGTAACTTGATTTGTGAGAATTATTTTGATTTGAAAATGTGATGAAATGTTGATTGACTACTATAACAATTTGTCAGGTTTGTATGCTAGTCACAGGCAAAAGCAACACAATACATTGTTTGATTCCACCGTGTAAAGGAAGCATTTGCATCGCGTTGCATTGCGGAAATATCAGAAATGCCCGGATCTTCGGAATTTATTGCTCACCTGCGCTGTCTGTAGTTTATTGTAAAGCATCTTTGAGTGTTTATAAAAGAGCTACATACATTCGAGTTGTTCTTCTTTCTTCTTATATTATTATTATTATTATTATTATTATTATTATTATTATTATTATTATTATCCATCCATCCATCCATTTTCTTGGCCGCTTTTCCTCACTAGGGTCGCGGGGGTGCTGGAGCCTATCCCAGCTGGCTTCGGGCAGTAGGCGGGGTACACCCTGAACTGGTTGCCAGCCAATCGCAGGGCACACAGAGACGAACAACCACACTCACATTCACACCTAGGGACAATTTGGAGTGTTCAATTAACCTGCCATGCATGTTTTTGGAATGTGGGAGGAAACCGGAGTACCCGGTGAAAACCCACGCAAGCACGGGGAGAACATGCAAACTCCACCCAGGAAGGCCGAAGCCCGGACTCGATCTCACGTCCTCTGCACTGGGAGGCGGACGTGCTAACCAGTCAGCCACCGTGCTGCCTTTATTATTATTATTATTGTTATTATTGTTATTAGTAGTAGTAGTAGTAGTAGTAGTATCAAATAAACATTGAGTCTTTGGGTGTCCGGCATTGTTGTAGTTGGTTGGGCACAACGTTTACTTAAAACAACAAACACAAGATAAACATGGAGAAAGTAGTAGAAAGTGTAGCTGCTAGCAAGCAGTTTTGTGAGACAAAAGCTTGGGTGAGCTCAGCACAATTCTTTCAAACCCGCCGCCAGCATCCAGGCTTGTCAGCAGCACGCTCAATGCGAGTGCCCGCTGTCACCACTCCCTCAACGCCTCTGGATTTTCTAGCGCTTTATGCGGTCTGAGCCTGCCGTGCTGTCCGGCACACACAATGCAAACATCCGTCTAATCACTTCTGCTGCCAAAAGGGCCGTTTATGAGCGTCCACATAACCATATGACCAAATAAAAACTAAACATCAACATTCAAGCAATTAGGCCTTAAACGGATCATCCGGTTGGGATGGCCCATTTTTCACTCATAAACTCTCATTAAGTTTTTATTATTTTTTTTTAAATCGGGAAATTTTTATTAGCATGCATTCTCAATTCCTTTCATTTGTTTTGGAGAAATCAGTAAAATGTCCCCTCAGAATTCCAATATAGCCACACCCCCATTCCCTCTCTTCTAATGTCTTGGTGGGAGTCAGAGCAGGGACTGGAAAAAAATTCAAAATCATTGTACATACATTGACAATAATTTCCAAAAATGGCTCATTTGGCACCAACATTTAAGTAGACATCTCTGCTTATCAGCACCTCAAAAAATATAAAAAGAATTAGTCTCGATATATCTGATTTATAAACAAATGAGGAAATTAGCAGCTTTGATGGCGTTGCTTTCTGTGATAAATCCCTAAGATATGAACACAATGCATTCCGAGAGCTTTTTCTTTTTCTTGTATTCAAGGATCTTCTCGAAAAGTAGAAGCCAAATGTCCATTTGTCACTTTTTTTAAAAAATGCGCATGCGGAAGACCATCTTACCAGCTCTCCTGCTTGTCCGGGGGAAACGCCTATCAAATGTAGTAAACGTGCGAGCTCATCTTCATCAGTCTCTTACGGCTCTCAGCCATTTTTAAAGTATGCGGTGAGATTGGTGGAGCTACAACGATGAATGACTGAATCCGAAGCTCAGCGGCTACATGCTACAAACACTCGAAGTGCGCATTGCATGTAGGAACGAGCACGCACGACGTCAAGGCAGATTGATTGACGGCCTTGAGAATCAATCGTTTAGTTGATCCACCAGGAAGACGCAGAGGCAAAAGATCCTTGAATAGAGATCTGACGTCACGTGACTATTTCTCTGAACACGTTCTCCTACGGCAGGAAAGTATTGGCACAGCGTCAATGGGCTACAATAGCGAGGAGGGCAAAAACTAGCGTTTATCCGTCAACTTTCTGCCCAAGAGCATTGACAGTCACTTTGATGAAAAGGACATTATATACATGCGCGAGGTAGACAGGTTGGATTGCCGATAAAGTGTCAGGAGTTTTTTATTTTATTTTTTAAATTTTTTTTCCAACTTGGCAATGCTGCTAACGTGGACTTACCCCCTCTCTTGTCAGCGAGTGTTTTCAAATCTGATCATTCAAAGGCTTTACAAGTTTGTACAATCTGGATTTATTTCCTCTATATGTGTGGTCAAAATGCCATTGATGTTAGCAGTTCCACGCAAGTCTTGCAATGTTACTTATGTACGTTAGCAACTGAGCAGCTGCTAAATTGGCCGCGGACGCTGTCATTTATACCATAAAAAGTCTTCTTTATGGTGTTGGTCAGTTATTAACTTTAATATCTATTAAACTGTAGCAGCACAAATTAACAAAACTGATTATTTCCCCCCCACAATTTGCGTGTGGTAACAGTTAGCATCTGCTGATTCATACACTGAGTGTATCCTGACACATGGGGGAACTAGCAGGAAAAAAATCATGGGCTTCCTGTATTTCAATTCTCAAATATCACCCCCAACCCTTACCCTAAAATATTTTTTAAAAAATGGCATTCGGCCTGACAAATTGCTATCAAAAGTGATCCATTTCAAACATTTTATTATCCATCCTACTGCCTCTAATGTATATTAAAAACATCCCATATTTGTAACCTTCAATTTAAGTCCAAGATGAGCTTTCTATCTGAAGTATTAGAGGAGGTATGACCAAAATATTCCACTGTACCCTAAATCGGAAAAAAAGAAACATTCTAGAATGATCTATTCCAAACGGGATTAAGCTATTTTTCTGCATCTAAATAAAATCATAAACAATACTATCTATCTGAAGTGAATTACAAAAAAAGTGAATAATGATATGTCCTCATGTGGACATGGGTATCAAGGCAAAACATTCAACATAATCACACAAAAACCGGGAACCAAATAGGAGATTTAGAAAAGAACAAGATCCTGACAAGGAATAAAACTGACTTGTAAACATTTCTTAACAATAGATTAACATTCTGTGTAGCCAAATGGAGAAATAGTAGAGTGCATCTTAACCATAAAATGTAACTATTTTATATAACTGGATCTTCTTTTTCCTCTTCCTGATCATCATCCATATTTTTATGGATTTCATCACCTGCTAAATCATCCTAATCTGCTTCCTCTTCTGCCAGTCCAGTCGTCAAGGGCCTGAGTTCTGCATGTTTTAGAGGTTTTCCACGTTCAACACAGCTGATTCATATTTAAACTCATCAGCAAGCTCTGCAGGAGCTTGATAATGATCCTGATCATTGAATCAGGTGTGTTGGAGTAGAGAAACCTAAAAAACATGCAGGACTCAGGCCCTCGAGGACTGGACTCTGACATCTGTGGCTTTTGGGGATGACGTCACCCTCAAACCATAGTGGTTCTAACTTGCCAGTCTCTGTGTTCATGTGAAATCCATGGTCGAGAGGGAATAAGATCTCAGGGTAGTGTTCATGAGCCTTATTCCAGTCACATACCTGGAAGTTGACTTTTCTTATGTGCTGGAAGGTACTGGAAGGGTCTCTCTGTTGACCTCTCCACCTTCCCACCTTGCAAGAGGGTCCTCTTCCAGCAGGAAGAGTCAACTTCCAGGTACAGCAGCTTGCAATGGCGGAAGTAATGGCGGCACCAGGAAATAACAAAACGCAGGAGACACGTAAATCTAAGTATGCTATTATATATATTGAATATCATAGTAATGATAGTGGTTTTATTCAATGTTCTATACTTTGGCAGAAATTGGCACAATTGTGTGTTTTAGTAAACGCACGCTATTGTCGCGTCCGTTACGTCACAACCAGCACGCAGCTGCGGCGGCTCGAGGTGACGACATAGCGGACTGGATAGCGATAGTATGTTCCCAATTCCTAGAGGATTTTTTTTTCTTGGCCTCCCCGAACAAGTAGAAGGGAGAGGGGAGCGATAACCGAGACAAAGATTGCAGGGTGAATAGGAAGTAATGGGATTGGGCCAAAGTGTTTATTTTATTTTAAACTTGTTTTATAACTAAAAAAACTGAAAAGTAGGGTCTGCAAAAGTATTCAGCCCCCCCCTGAACTAATACTTTGTCGAACTCCCTTTTGTTGCAATTGCAGCTTCAGGTCTTAGGGTATGTCTCTATCCAGTTTTGCACATCAGGAGGCTGAAATGTTTGCCCATTCCTCCTTGTAAAACAGCTCCAGCTCAGCTCGGTTAGATGGAGAGCGTTTGTGAACCACAACCTTAATCTTTAGTCAGCATTATGAAGACTAAAGAACACACCTGGCTGGTCTGGGTCAATGTTTTGGAGAGATTTAAAGCAAGAGGACACAAAACGATTTCAAAAGCTTTGAACATCAGAGTACTGTTCAATCAGTCATCAATTATGTGGATGGAGTACCAAACAACCACAAATCTACCAAGACAAGGCCGTCCCTCCATCTGGACTGTCAAACAGGGCGGTGGGAGCATCCTGCTCTGGGGGTGTTTCTCTTCTGCATGGACAGGGAAGATGGTGTGAGTAGAAGGAAAGATGGTTGGTGCAGAATACAGGGCAATCTTGTAAGAGAACCTGTTGGGGTCTGCAATAGACCTGAGACTGGGACGAAGGCTCACCTTGCAGCAAGACAATGACCCAAAGCATACAGCTAAAGTGACAATAGAATGGTTAAAAAAAAAAGTGTCAAAAAATCAATGTGCTAGTGGCCCAGTCAAAGTCCTGATCTAAATCCAATAGAAAATCTGTGGAGACATCTCAAAATTGAGGTTCACAAACACTTTCCATCTAACCCATCTGAGCTGGAGCTCAGCCTTTCAGCCTCCCGATGTGCAAAACTGATAGAGACATACCCCAAAAGACTTGAAGCTGTAATTGCAGCAAAGGGGGGTTCGACAAACTATTAATTCAGGGGGGACAAATACTTTTGCACACACTACTTTTCAGTTTTTTTTGTTGTAAAACAATTTTGAAATAAACATTTAGTTTTACTTCACAATTGTGTGCTACTTTGTGTTTAACTTTCACATAAAATTCCAGTGAAATATTTTTGTTTGTGGTTGTACCGTGCCAAAATGTTAAAAAACTCAAGGGGGTACTTTTGCAAGGCACTGTATGTGTCTGGAAGAGGACTCATGAGCACTACCCAGACATCCCATCCCCTCTTGACCATGGATTTCACATGAACACGGAGACTGGCTAGTTAGAACCACTATGGCTTGAGTGCGACGTCATCCCCAAAGCCCTTGTCGATGTCTTGGCAGAAGAGGAAACAGATGAGGATGACTTAGCAGCTGATGAAATCCATACAAATATGGATGATGATCAGGAAGAGAGAGGAAGAAGAGGATGATTAAAATCCAGTTATATTTTATCATAGTTCAATTTTATGATGCACTCTATTTTATACTGTATTTCTCCATTTGGCTGCACAGAATGTTAGCCTATTGTTGAGAAATGTTCACCAGTCATTTTTATTCCTTGTCAGGATCTTGTTCTTTTTAAATGTCCTATTTGGTTCTCGGATTTTGTGTGGTCATGTTTAAGGTTGTGATTGTGACAGCACCCCCCCCCCCCCCCCCGCAACCCTTGTGAGGACAAGCGGTTAAGAAAATGGATGGATGGATGTTTAATGTTGCGCCTTGATACCCTGGTCCACCAGTTTAATCCCATTTGAAATGGCAATTTTAGAATTTTCTGTTTTTTTCCCCAAATTAGGGTACAGTGTATTATTTTGGCCATTGCTCCTATAATACTTCAGATAGGAAGCTCATCTTGGACTTAAATTGAAATTAAATTTTGTGGGAAGTTTTTAATATACATTTGAGGCAGTGAGATGTACAATAAAACATTTGAAATGGATTACTTTTGATAGTAATTTGTCAGGCGGAGAGACATTTTTTGGTCTTTTAGGGTATGTTGAGGGTGATATTTGAGAATTGAAATACAGGAAGCCCATGATCTTTTTCCTGCTAGTTCCCCTATGTGTCAGGATACAAAAATGGAAAATTTTATGCAGTTGCTGTACCTTGTCAATTGCAATTACACAATTTTGCCAGAAGCTTTTCCCAAAAAGGGTGTTTTTTGGCCCCTGTGACCAAACTGCCCCTATCAACTTGTGATGGCCCAAGGTCTGAGAAAACACGAAAAAATAGTAAAAAAAAAAAAAAAAAAAAAGTAGTAGAAACATTCTGAAGAGTGGACCTGGCTCCCGGCCTAAATCTTGTGTTTTGCTTTATTACCTAGGACTAGGATTAAGTGCAGATTCGGAAATGAGGGCTACACCGCAGCATGTGAACTCATGTCTCACAAAAAACAATCAGATTAAGAGTATGGTCTCTAATTAGGTCATTACTAGCAAGGCTTTCAAAGAAAGTGATCTAATATTTATAAGTCCGAGTTTGTAGGTTGTGGAGTAGGTTGATTTGAGCCATTCACTATAGGATTCCCTGTCATGTTATTATTAATAACTTTGCATTGCCTGTGTATAATCTTGTACTTCAAGCGACTATAGCTGTGGCAGGGGTTTAATACCATAGGAATCTGATCAATAGATATTAGCTCGTGAGAACTTTTAAGTAGGCACTGTAGAATCGATATGACCAACCAAGGAAGAATCGTGAACAGCCACCTCAGTAGAAAACAAGTCAGCATGTGATGCAGTAATGGCTAGTGAACCTGAAAGTAAAGCGCAAGGTTCTAATCTATATTAAAAGAAACTATTGCATGAGTCTAGCATAGCGCTAGTTAGCTCTAGCCTTACAGACTCCACACCAGTTCTAACAGGTTCGCTAATCACCTGTAGCCCGGCCTGCTCTAATGTGTACTGTCATGGAAGGCTCAAACTGTAATCTAAATTTAGAGTGATGGCGCCTTCCCAGTTAGGGTGAAAACCATCCAACCTCAGCAGGTTGCATCGCCCCCAGAAGGAAAGACAATTATCTACAAACCGCAACCCTTGCTTGCTACAAAAACTAGCCAGCCACGATTAAGCGAGAATAATCTGCTAAACCTTCCATCTTTGCCTCTTGCTGGCAAGGGGCCAGAGACAATTATTTGATGCTCACTCATCTTTCTGGCTAGTCCTAGCTATGTTCTTCTTTGTGATATCTGATTAACTCATCCTAGTGTCACTGAAGCTGGCATGTATGACATGTATGTCAGACTAGCTAGTGTTGTTTGCCTTTTGCTGGAGTCTAACCCTGTTGTATGTGAGCTCCCTAAGACTAGCTTCAATGTCAGGTGCTCTGGCCCTAGAAAAATACATTATTGTGGCTGGGTTCTTAAGCTCAATGTTACAGGTGATGAATTCACCTATAAGTAAAGTGCGGGAGCCAGTAGACCGAGGTGAAGTGAGACTAGTGTTGAGGAGGCAGATCTTTTCCTCCGCGTGTTCGTTTTCTTTTGGATAGTGAGAATGTTGGTTATCCGAATACAGGCTGGAGATCGATGAACAGTTACTTCGAAGCTTTTATTTCTACAGAATATTCCGGGCACAAGTCAGTTACAGACAATGGCTGCAGCCTCTGACAAGTGCGAAGATTACAGAGGACTTACAACATATTCTTATACTATCTTGAAGGGCGGCACCACAAAGCCCCCAGCAAACAGCCCACCCGGAGTTCACCGGACATGAGATAACTTCAAAGACATTCAAACACATTGACTTCAAAGACATAATTCAAACACATTGACTTCAAAGACATCATTCAAACACATTGACTTCAAAGACATCATTCAAACACAGACAATGGCCCATTGTTGTGGAATAGAGGAGGTTTTTCAGTCATGACGGCACCTGGCAGAAATTGCGATAACACTCACAAAGATACATCCGCAGAACAAAGCTCTACTGAGGAAATAAGGAAATTAAAACAGTTATGACTAAATCTGAGCAGAAGACCCTCCTCACTAGCTAATAGTGTTAATTTCGTCAACGAAAACATATGTTTTTCACTGGACTAAAACTATACTAGACTAGACCAAAAGCCTCATTGATAAACAATAAGTGGGACTAAATCAGTAAGCGTTTTCGTTGACTAATGACAAGACAAAAACGTACTTCAAACAAACTGGACTAAAATCTATGGACTTTTTAGTTCACGAACAAAAACGAGACAAAAATTACTTGATTTTGTAAAATCTTGTTTCTGCTAATCTGTCACTGTGACACTGTCATGTGACGCCCCCCCCCCCCTTCAAATCTAGCGCGTGCAACATTCACACATGGATTCATAGTGAAAGGTTTAAAAAAAAAAAAGAAGAAGTTAATTATAGTTATCATGTAACATTATTCCAATGTTTATAATGTTCCAATAGTGTTCCGACCGCTAACTAATGCTGGCTAATTTACTAGCTCGTAGTATGGAGCCATAGTAGCCACTTGTTGATATACTGTTATTGTGTGTCAAGTTGTTTTTTTATCAGATGAGAGAAAAATTTTATGTGAAATAGTTTTAGATCCGAAACAATCTGCTGACAAAAATATATAAAGGGGTTAAATGATTGTCCTAACTAAAACTAGTCTAAAACTAGACAGCTATGTTTTCTTGGACTAAAATAAAGACCAAAATGCAAGATATAGTCGACAAAAAATGGACTAAATAAAAACGTGATGAGGTTGACTAACTATGATAAAAACTAACAAATGGTATTGAAATTGGACTAAAACTGAGAGTAAATTTTAAAATGGCGTATAAAATTAACACTACTAGCTAACGGGCTAAATCTGTTTTACGTCTGAACCGGCTCACCGCAATTAGCAAGCCGTTCAGGGGCTGCTACTAGCTGGGCTAGTCGTCTATACTCCTGCTATCTGTTGTGTCCGCCACATCTACAGGTACCAAAGTATTCTGGACTAGCTGACGGACATGTCCCGCTAGCAGAGAAAGCCTTTCAAGGAGGCGCGTGCCAGTGATGCACTAAGCCATACTTACATTTAATCGGTCAGACATTTTGGGAGCGAAGGCTGTTCAGAAAGTCAAGCATCAAAGGAGCCATTGCTGATGTCCGAGCAGCGGTACGGCCACAGACGGTAAAAATTGACTACTCTGTTTACGGAGGTTAAAAATTGTGAAAAAAGGTGAAAACATGGCATGGACCCCTGCAATTCACAGAAAAGTAGGGGTGTCACCATGTCCCGATCAGCTATTGATATCAGATATTGGTCCGAAATCAGCCCCCCCAAAAAATTTCATCGGATTTCATCGGTCTATACCCAAAATTTAACATTTATAATATATATCTATATTATCAATTTAGCACTCGAATACAAGCAGTCCATTCCAGACTCCGCTCGAGCAAAATCTCGATCTAGTATGCAGAGACTATGTGATCAAAACCATCTTTATTTGATTCAAATGCAGTACATTTTCATGTTAGAAGTTAAATTTATGTAACCCAAATGTTTGGAATTAATGAGTCATATTTTCTTATACGTACTGTTGCTGACTATTGTTCTTTGTTCAATAGCATCACTTGATCAAGTTTCTTCTAACTTTTTTCTAAATAATAAAATAAATAAAAGTATGTGTAATTCCTGCTGATATCATATGGCATCGATATTGGTATGGGACAGTATGCTAGGCTGCAATATTGGTATCGTATTGCAAGAGAAAAAGTTGTATCGGGGCACCTCTAGAAAAAAAAACATAAGGAGTTGAACATTGGGTAAATAAACCATGATCCAAAACACTTAAACATACTGTAAATTCTAACTCTTACAGCATTAGTGTTATAAAGAAATGGCTTATATGTTATTTGATTTGGAAAAAATGCACCAAAAGTATGAGGATGCTGGCGTGTATGTCACTGTTTTGCAACCTGTAATAATGGAAAATTTGGGACCGCAGAGGTTCGACACAGGGAGTGGTGGCTAGACACACTGCTTCCACTGGAATAGATTGTTCGCCCAAGGCGCAAATCTAGCCAGGACCGCCCGGTGCCTCTGCATCCATAGGTGCACACTGGGAAATATATGACTACTGCTAAAATATAATAAACAATCAAAACTATTAAACAATAATGAACCCCCATAAATGGCAGATTAAAATATAAGAGCCATTTAAATAAATATTATTTAAAAGCTTTGAAAAAACACGAAAAGTAGATACTGTAGATAAATATTAGTTAAAAGCTAGTTAAAAAGGTGAGTCTTGAGTCTGCATGCTAACTGTTACCACACAAAATGTGGGGGAAATAATCTGTTTCGTTCATTTGTGCTGCTACGGTTTCATAGATATTACAAAGTTGAATTTAATAACTGACAATCACCATAAAGAAGACTTTTTACGGCATAAATGGTGGCAGTCGCGGCCGATATAGCAGCTGCTAAGTTGTTAACGTACATAAATAACACTGCCAAGACTTGCGTCAAACTGCTAGCTTTGATAGCATTTTGACAACACATAAAGGGGAAACAAATCCGGATTGTACAAACTTGTAAAGCCTTTGTATGATCATATTTGAAAGCACTCACTGGCAAGAGAGGAGGTAATTCCACGTAGCAGTGTCGCCGAGTTGGGGAAAAAAAGCCCTCCTGACACTTCATCTGCAATTCAACATGTCCACCTCACGCATGTATACACCAGAGGAAGACTTCCCCGAACTACCAGCTCCAGCTAAATCTCCAGCTGCAAAAAAAGGCTCTTTATGGTACAGAGGCCGCATCAAATGATACGATTATCTCTACTCTCCCAAAGCTGATAAATGACCGCTCTGACACCATTGAATCTCTGGTCAACAAAAACACGTTGGCGATTGAAGGAATGAAGAAGACAATTGACTTTGTGTGTAACGAAGTGAAAGAAGCAAAGGAAAAAGTGACCAAGATTCGTCTTAGAGTTGAAGAAAAAAAAATAGCCACTCTCCAAACTCGGATAAATGAACTGGACTTCTACTCAAGAAGATGGAACTTGAAACTCTATGGCAGGGGTGCTCAAGTTCGGTCCTCGAGAGCCCCTATCCAGCCTGTTTTCCATGTTTCTCTCCACTAACACACCTGATTCATGATCAACTCCAACCCGAGGGCCATGATCATGTGCTTCGCTCTAAGATCTTACAGGGATGCGATTTGGAAGTTTGCCAAGAACCACCCTTTTCTGCATGATAACAAGCTGAGCTTCGCCGAAGACCTCTCCAAGATGATCGGATGAGGCGAGACTGAAGCTGTGGCCCCACATACAACAGGCTCGCAAGGATGGACCCCTGGCGTACTACGTCGGGGCACAAGCTTTCATCAGCGGGAAAGAAATCTTCTGAGGTACTGGTAAAATGGAGACCCGTCCTCTTTTGTGTTCATATGCCAAAAATTGCCTGTGTTGTTGACTTTTAAATTAATACTGCTGTTTGTTTGTTTTTTTTTCTGGATGAAAATATTGATATTAATATCACTACTGATAGTGGCAAATCCCAAAAGTGCATTTTTTCTTATACTGTATACTTTTAGAGTGTTACAACTCACTATTGCGCAAACTTTTTTTTTTTAAGTCATATTTTGCTTTATGATTACTAGACCCCAAACTTTTTTTCTTATTGAATGCAGTGCATTTATGCTCAGTGTAACTTTATCTGCATTTTCCTTTCATATTTGTGTATGTAAGTGTGAACTTCTGGCAATTAAATATTGTGATATTAATGTAATTTCCAATATCCCTGTTAAACAATCTTACTTAGGGGTTTGCATCAGTAAAGACGAACGTCAACGCTGCTCTACTAATTTTGAACCACTAATTGAAAATGTAAAAAATACATTTTATCTTTGGCTTTTCCGTGATTTATCTTTAAGGGGCAGAATTCTTCTTTCAAAAGCAGAAGGCCTATGTTGATTTATGCTGCTCAGTCTATATGTGTAGATTCTGCTACATGCAAAAAAATAGACAGAGCTTTGTTTGATTTTGTATGGCGAAATCACACTCATTATTTGCGGAAATCTGTGGTACTAAATAATTATAGAAATGGTGGTCTGAGTTTTTTGGACTTTTCATCTCTTAATTACACTTTTAAAATTAAATGGATTACACAATTCTTCCAACGTCCAACATCTACATGGAATTGTATCCCTCAATATGTTTTTTCTCTAGTTTGTGGGCAAATTTGTTTTTATTATGCACCTACAACGCTGACAAAGTTCCCTTTAAGCTGTCCTTATTCCATAAACAAATGCTACTAGCTTGGAACGTAATGTAGAAACACAACTTTACTCCTCATACATTTTTCACATGGAACAATATACACATACTGTATAAACATCGATCAATCTTTCTACAGAGGTAGGTTAGACAATGATATTTTGTTTTTTGAGTCAACTATTTAACCAAAATGGACAACTTTATACTTATTCAAAATTTTTGGCTCGCTATGGTTTCCCGGTCACTCCGAAAGACTTTTCAATTGTGTTTCCACCACCAGGTATTGTTGCACTTTACAGAACGTCCTTTGGGAAAAGACACTCAACCTATGTATTGAATGTTGGATGTTATTGAAACCTATATTGGAAAAATGTGTTTTACAGGCAACATTAAGAATAAAAACAGCTTAATTCGCTATTTTTTTCAGCGAGACATTGTCTCCACACCTTCTGCAATTCCGTATTGGTCTTCATATGTCAATAATATAAATTGGGAAAAGGTTTGGCTTTTGCCACATAATTTTTTCATTACGAACATAGTTAAAGAAATTTCATTTCAAACAGTGTATAGATTTTGCTCAACAAACTTGAATCTGCTGAAATTTAAGAAAGACCTTGATGTTAAGTGCAGTTTTTGTGACGATTCAAGAGAAACATTAGTCCATTTGTTCTGGCATTGTCCATACATGAAGCAATTCTGGGGTAGATGGTCACAATTTATTATAGTCCACATTTATCCAGACTTTATTTTGGAAACATATATTATTTGGTGTATTTGAATTTGATAAAAAATATCTATACGCAATTTTATTTGATAAATCTTATCATTATTTTTGCAAAATTTTATATTCACTAATTTAAATTTACACATAAGAAACGTCCTTTATTGATTTTTTTATATACATGAGAAATAATTTTTCAGCATTGTCTGGTTGTATGTGTCCGAAAGCGTTAAAAACATACAATTATTGTAAACTTTATCATATAGTTGGATGATATTGTATTGTATTTTTCTCTTTTTGTTATATTTTTGATTTTATTTTGTTTAGCTTGTATGTTTTAAACTCCCTGGCGTGTTTTTTGTTTTAATTGTTTGAATTGTATACAATGTTTATATTCTTATCTTTTCCCTTGTTCTGTCTGTATACTCCTTGTTACATGAATAAAGAACCTTGAAGAAGACAAAAAAAAAAAAAAACAGTGTCTTCCTTTTTTAGTCACACTGTCTTCAGTGTTGGGGGCAAAATGACACTTCTAGGGGCAGTCTGGAGCCCTTCATGGACATCATGGAAGATAACCAATGAGGACACCACTGTTGAATATAAATAATCAATCATCAATAATCAGCTATACTTGAATTCCCCAAACTGCATGTTGACACAAAACATTTGGCATAATCCTCAAATGAACACCAAAGGTTGTTGTTTGGTGCTCATTTTTTGCTGACCTCCCGACCTCCTGGATGATCTTAACCCTTTCATGCACAAATTATGATAATGTTCATCTGGATTTTTTTTCTCAACTTTTTTTTTTTATTACTCTTTAGGTATGAAAAAAAATCACCTTTATATTTTTTTTTCAAACATAATTTCTTCAAGGAGTTGTCCACTAGGGTGGATAATGTGCATTTGAGCAACTGATGAAATATGTTTGTTTGTAAGAAAATAATTAATAACATAAAAAAACTATGTAAACACTATAGAAAATTTCTGTTTGATTTGTAACATTGTGTCCACATACATTTTTTTTAACACAATTCAAAACTACTACATTTATTGCAAACATATTTACCCAAAGAAAAATTAACTTTTTATGAAGTACAGATAGTAATTTTCTTTTTCTGGCAACCATTCATCATCACTGCCACTGTCATCATCTCCACTAGAGTCAGATGGTGTATGGTCGACTATCCTGTAGGTTTTGCTAGCATGTTCTGCACCTGACTACTGAAACACATAAGGACCAGGATCATTACTCTCATATGAGGCCTAAAATCCATAAAATATTGCTAAAATAAAAATTACATGATGATTTAAAGCAAAAAATAAAGAAAAATACTGCAGATTAAGTATTTTCAAAAGTTACAGCAACACTAAATTGTAGTCACAATACAGCTAATGATCTCTTAATCTATCACCATTTCCTCAAATTACAAAATCCATGCTTGGATATTTTAACAATATTACTCCTTAGTTGTTGCTTGATGTCCCAATATATTTTCGACTTGCAAGGGAATCCTGGAACAGAAGGAATAGATACTTATTCCTTCCTTGCACGTCTCCCTTGTCTTTTTTTTTGCACTTACAAACGTTGACCACTGGATGGCAGTGTATGTCAAGAGTACACTAGTGTCCACTGGAGTGGCTAATGGCCAACTGTGGCAAAAAGTTTCATTTATATAGGAGAAAACAACATTTTAATAGCTGTCCACTGTAGTAACCACAATCCGTGAAAGGGTTAAAGATTTACGGCACATCTGGGCAAGGTTTATCGTTAATATGTGTAGATATGTCATTGTAATATAACAAAATAAACTTTCTTTTTCCAGTTGAGCATTTTTAAATAAATTGTATTGTATATTTATATATATTTTTTTAATTCATCTTAATTTTACTCTGCCAAATATCAGTCAGCATGGGCCTAAAACCAGTGGATAGCCAAAACAAGTCCAATGATGGTATTTTGGACTTTTGCACACGGCTGCATATGTACCACATTGCACAGCACAATATAATCAAATAGAAGTGGCCCCGATGCGACCCAACGCAACCTCTTTTTTGCTCAATTCTAGACGGACCCTTTGCTCTCATCAGACAAAGGGCAGCGCGTGCTGGTGCAGGCGTAGCAAGGGTTAAGGATACTGTTTCCAATAATACCATTGTGTACTGACCACTCCCCTGGGCTCAGCGAGGCGCTTATAAAAAGGCCTCCGAGTTTCCCCCGGCCTGGTAAAGAATGTGTGCAGTGTGTGTGTCTGTATTTTACGAACTCTGCTGATGTTGGCACATTAATGCGAGCAGACTGGTGCAACGCTCCACTCAGGAGCTCTCCATGACCGACATCACTAAAGTATCCCCAGTTTGGCTCGAGTCAGACTTTCCTGGTGAAAGACAGATTTGAACAAGTGTGTGGGAAGGGTTCCGTCTCCGTTTAGTTGACTGATAGTTTGCGTTGAGTCCACTTTCGGGTCACCATGTGGGAATTCCGGTCTGCGTCCTTCTGGCGGGCGGTGTTCGCCGAGTTCTACGGCACCATGTTCTTCGTCTTCTTTGGCTTGGGGGCCGCCCTCCGCTGGACCACGGGGCCCCACAACGTCCTGCATGTAGCGTTCTGCTTTGGGCTGGCGGCCGCCACATTCATCCAGTCCATCGGCCACATCAGCGGCGGCCACATCAACCCGGCCGTGACCTTCGCCTTCCTGATCGGCTCCCAGATGTCGCTGTTCCGCGCCATCTTCTACATTGTCGCCCAATGTCTGGGAGCCCTGGCCGGCGCCGCCGTGCTCTATGGGGTCACGCCCATCAACATGAGGGGCAACATGGTCCTGAACACGGTAAGACCACCCGGGACCCACACTGCATTCAGTGCTGTCTAATGAGAAGAATGCATCTGACATTGTGTTTTTTTCTGAAATATGAAAACACTGGAAATTAGTTTCATAATAAAAAAAACATCTCAAACAAGTCCTTCAACAATAAACGACTATAGTGTACAGCAGAGGTGGGCATCGAGGGCCAAAGTCCTGCAGGTTTTGCATGTTGCCCTTCTCCAACACAGCTGATATATGATCAGCTCATCAGCAAGCTCTGCATAAGCCTGATAATGAGCCTGTTGATTGGAATCAGCTTGTGTTGGAAGTGAGAAACCTCCAAAACCTGCAGGACTCCGGCCCTCGAGGACCGAGATTGCCCACGTCTGGTGTACAGTATGGAGGACGAAAACTACTAAAATTTAAAATAAATAAATGACTGACTAAATAAATAAATGAATAAAAGTGAAAATAAAAACGAATATAAAAAAATATAATTCAAAAATTAAATACAAAAATAAATAGAAATGAAAATAAAACCAACTATATATATATATATATATATATATATATATATATATATATATATATATATATATATATATATATATATCCCTAAATAAATAAAAGTACAAATAAAAAAACGAGATAAAAAAATAAATGTGAAAATAAATATTGCAATGAAAAAAATATATAAATAGAATTAAATATCAATTAATAAATAAAAACGCTCTGCTCTCACATTTATTTATTTCATGCTGCAGACGCTCTGTCAGGTCGAAATGTTATTCAAATGAGGGGGTGGTCGTAAGCGTGTCTTGGGTTGGGCTCCGCTGTTGCAAACTGCCTATAGTAAGCGGGGCGGCGAACAAGCAAGTCTTGCCGGCTTGCAACTAGAGCGCTCCATCAATAGACGACTATCTTGTCCAGTGTGATCAGTGACAGTGGACAAGATAGATGACAGTTGTAGCCAAGTCAACTGTCATCAGGCAGTTTGCAACAGCGGAGCCCAACCCAACGTTTTTATTTATTAATTGATATTTAATTCTATTTATATATTTATTTATTTCGATATTTTTATTTTTTAAGCTTGTTTTTTATTTTTAACTTTATATATATATATATATATATATATATATATATATATAGTTGTTTTATTTCCATGTATATATTTGTTTGTATTAAATTAATTAATTAATAAAAGTGAAAATATAAATGGATAGAAAAACTATAATAAAAAAAATAATTTGGTCATGTATTTTTAATTTTGGCAGTTTTGGTCCTCCATAATATTGGTCGTTTTACCATGCACCAAAATACAACCAGGTAATGTAGTTTAGTGACCTCTATTGGCCATGTTAAGCGAAAAAGTGAACCATAAGTGGAGTTAATGGGATTATCTCACTGAGCTAACAGGCCGGTAATTTTAATTTTTCTTTTTTATTGTTGACATGTCAATTCGTTGTCGCCGGAACTAATGGTTAATGGTTGGGGTTAGTATTCAGTGAGGTTGTACACGTTACGTCGTTACATGGGACACTAAAGGTTGAGGTTAGAAAGAGGCTCAGTAGTATGGTTGATGTTGACATTACAAAACATGTAGTCAACACTAAAACTAATTAGTGGCTAGTTAGCTCAGTCAGATAGACGAACATCATCCAACCACACGGCCCAGATTTGAGTCAGAGTAACTAAATTTATGGTTTACTTTATTATTTTTCCGCTCTGTAAACGGCCAATAGGGGTCGCTAAACAACAATACATAACACTTGGTCGAAATTTGGCACATTTCAAAACGACCTATGTGGTCGTTTATTGTTGTTTAACTGTCTGAACAAAAACTATAAGCTTTTACTATGGGGGCCAGAATGTAGATGAGGTGAAGGTAATTTCTCCCCTTGTTGCCTGGGCAGCTGCAGCCAGGCATCAGTCTGGGCATGGCCACCACCATGGAGGTCTTCCTCACGCTGCAGCTGGTCGTCTGCATCTTCGCCGTGACAGATGAGCGGCGCAACGGACGCTTGGGATCCGCTGCCCTGGCTATCGGTATCTCCGTGCTGATGGGACATCTTCTCGGGGTGAGACTTGGAGGACCCTCGAATTTATTGCTGTGTCTACGTTCAACAACTTGTATGTTTTTCTACTTAGATTTACTACACCGGAGCAGGGATGAACCCAGCAAGGTCCTTCGCTCCAGCTGTGCTCGTCAGGAATTTTGTCAATCATTGGGTAAGAAGATCACGTCAAACGCTTGACAACATTACACTATACTTTCAAAACAAACGCTATTGATTGGCTTGGGTGCGAGGGACCGGAGGACTGTCAGCCATCTCTCTCACCTCTGGGCCCCTGCCAGCTAGCAATAACTATCCGCTGGCGGAATGCGAATGTAGCCAACATTTTAGACGAGACTAGAAGTGAACAGTAGGCTATAAACAAACTTGCTGCTCTCCGTAGTGACCAAAATTTCAGACTTTTGGTTGAGTTAACCATTTCAAACCTGCATTTTTTAATAATTTTTTTAAGTTATTATTATTATATATTTTTAATGATTTTGACTCCCACATAAGAACAACATGGGATTTTTTTTTTGGGGGGGGGGGGGGGGGGGTAGGAAAAGTTATTAACAATTTTGCTTGTTTTCTAATGTTCTCAATCATGCACAAACAGTCAGTCCCAAACCCTAAATAAAGGCCATTTAAAGGCATCATGTTTAATCAAAAATGATCCAAACGTAAGCGTGTTAAAAAAAAAGGTAAAAAGAAAGAAAGAAAAGGCAGTAGCACCCCCTTCTGGAATTTGGGGGAAATCTAGCCCCTAAATCCAGTTTCACATGAATCTGTTAACCTTAACAAAAAAAATCCCAAGAAGCCATGCCTGAAAACTCCGCCATTTTGATTGTAAGCGGACATTTTAGGCTCCTTTTCATTGTCCCTTCAAAGACAAATTTGCTGTTATGGAAGCATTCCCATGGATTTTGTCTTTGAAAATTCTGCTCACAAAGGCAGTTTCCCTGCAACATTAAATTTGGTAGTCACTCATGTTTAATCATGAGTAGACCCACAAAATGTGTCAAGATGCCACGCCGCAGAAAAACACAGAGTGTCTGCCATTTTGGGCATTTTTTGTTCATTTCCAAGGGTCGTTCAACATCAAACCTAAGATTTTGTGTGATTGCATCTCGCTCTAACCGTGCTCTGAAGTTCCCCCGAATTCTCTTGCTACCTGAGCAATTTTATGCAAGTTTGTGAAAAGAATTTCAGGGAATGTCCAAATGACGGATATGCCAAATGATGATTCTGTTCCCGGCAGGTGTACTGGGTGGGACCTATGATCGGCGGCACTATTGGTGCTCTGCTCTATGACTTCATGCTCTTCCCGCGAATGCGCAGCCTCTCCGAGAGGCTCGCCACGCTGAAGGGCACTCGGCCTCAGGAGGCCGAGGGCCCGCAGGAGACCAGAGGAGAGCCCGTGGAGCTTAAAACGCAGGCCCTATAAGGCCACAGAAGAACGATGAGCTGCTCATCAAACACCTCTTCCCATTTTAATCCTGGTTCTGACAGCAGAACTGGGTCTACTCCCCACTTTTTGGAATGCAGGACAAAGATGAAGGCTTTCGAAGTCAACTTCTTTCTTTTCTTTTTGCTAAGAGTGAAGCTACAGTAGAGAGACTTCAGCATGCTTTTTCTTTTTTCAGCCTCCATAAATTTGCCCTTTGCTTTGTTCCACTTAATTTCACATGCATTTTGTACTTCACCATAATGAATCCCTTTTTTTGTATTTTTCAAAGTGTCAGAAAACAATTTATGTCTGTCTTAGGCTTGTTTGACCTAACAATGTAATTTTTTTCCCTTAATTTATGCACATGTATACTATTTTTAAATCATCAAAAATTATTTGCAATCAGGGTGCTGATACAGAGGTGGCAAATCCAGGTCCAGTAAGTAAATACACTGCCACAGTAGCCCCTTGTGTTAGTAAGCTAGCTCCATAGCAGCATGGGAGCTAACTAGCTAGCACCTCTGTGATGCAACAATATCACATTTAGAAATAATCGCTGCTCAATACAATTTTTCATTTTTGGTGTGTTTTTGGATAAAAAAAAAAAGTAGAAATACATGCTTTTATTGGACAGATGAAATGCCCAAAATGGTTTCCTGTTAGCCAAACCTGAGCAACTCGAGCACATGCACAGGCTGCCGTTATGTGACATCAGCATAGAAGTCAGGACTCAAAAAACAAACAAACAAAAAAAAAACAGAGTGCATGAAGTGTGCTGACTTAAAAGGTGCGTGGTCAATGTTATGCGCCAATGATCTCATTATTATCATTGCAACATTGACCAGCCATGTAAGCAGCTTCTGCTGTTTTCTTTCTTGTGTGGTTTCTCCGACAAGTGGCTGATTGAGTAGATTTTAGTGACACTTTCAGAATTGTTGTTTTTCCTTTTTTTGTGATGTACAGTGTAAAGTTGTCTTTTTCTTTTTTTTTTTAACATTTGAGGATTCTTGAAGCTAATAATACAGTAATTATCATCATCATATACACCTGTGATGTAATTGTGTTCTCTTGGGCTGATGGAAGTGATGCCAAGCAGCAGTTGACACAGCAATATACTCTCATTCAATGCACAGCCTATATCACAGTACAGGCATGTCTGCCATTATATGCCCCCCAACCCGCTAGAATGTCCTAAAACTCTTGGTTTTAGCTCTATTTGTCTGGAATGTTTATTCAAAATACAACTTTCAACATAGTATCAGTGCTATTATTAATATCTTAACGGACATAAGCCCGCTAGCTTAATGCTACCATAAAATAGCATGACAGGCTAGCTGAAATTTGTATTACTATTGATGCCATTTTAAATCATCAGAAAATGAATCTATTGGAATTTAGCTTAAATTCGGGTCTACTTGTATGTGGCTTATAAAGCAAAGTTCAGATTTTTTTAAATTTTATTTTGCATTTTATATACAGTACAATATAGCAGTAAGCACAACAGACCAAATTACTACTATTTCTAAAGTATTTGCTGTTCAATTTTTATGTCAAACAACATGGCACTTATGCTGTCCAAGATTTCATGCAGCATGTTTGGTTGAAGTCGATTTTAGACAGGCTAATGGTGTGCAGTATGCCTTTGAAGTAAGCTGCTGCTGTAAAATGGGTTAACTAGCTCACAATTACAATCATTCAAAAGCAA